>NC_140966.1:92978684-93031184 GCF_056783735.1 Eptatretus burgeri | reverse complement strand
TAGGATAGGGTTGTTCGCCAAACTCGACCTACCTAAGTACCCACGCGGATGGTAAACCGGGCGATCGTACCTCGCCACAGGTCGACTCCGGACACAAGCCGCTTGGGCGGCCCGTTCCGTACTATCGGGATAACCGAGCGGTGTTATCGTCGACCTCGACGGTTCAGATTATTTACCGGGCATTTTGCACCCACTACGAACCCTTTACGTGAAGCAGGATGGAGGGTCAATAAAGAAAATACGAAGCGAAACGGGAAAACAGTTCACACAAAGCTCATTTATTTCCCGGCAAACGAAAGCACAAATATACAGCCAAACAGTCAAAATGCACATATAGCAATCAAAACAAAAGCAACGACGATGCAGAGTTACTACCGACTACGCGCACACATGGCAACACTTATACAGTTCTACTTTACAGACGGCGCCACACACATTTACTCAAAAGCAAAGGAAAGAAGCCACCCTCATAGACAAGGGGGCAGACGGGCCTGTAGGCCAATATGCGCGTGTGACCTGAAGGAGCGGCCAGGCCCGCGAGACCAGGGGGATCCTACCCGCGTCCTCGTGACGCGTTGGCGGACGAGCCGCAGATGTGGCCGCGTGGCTGTGCCCCGACTCCGTGCTCCTTGGCGGGTTTCGTTGGCACGACGTTTGGAGTGGGGTGGGAACGGGGCCCCCTTTTTCACGATCTCAGCGCGGGGGAAAAGGGGGAATTGTTGATGCCCTGGGGGAGGAGAATGGCTGGCTGGCTGGCTTGGGTCCCGTGACAAGCGATCTCACACCGCGACCTCGTCGCCGACCGCCGTCCTTCTCGCCTCGGACCCGAGCTCCTTGGCCTCCTCCCACAGCTCTTCTCCGCCAACTCCAGAACCCAACTCTTCCTGCCTCACCGATGACTTCGCCACCCGACTCGACTCTGCTCTCCAACCAAAACTGACTACTCTGCCTTGCGCTCGCCTTCTTATAGGCCGGCAGGAGCAGCTAATATGCAAATATCCGGATCATGATGACCTCGGGGGTGGAGCCACGCTCGCCCATTGGTTGGTGGAAACGGGGCGTGAATCTGCCCTGATCCTAGAATTTGCATATCTCGATTTCACACAGACGTGCCTGGACGCAGGGCCAAGCCGCCACGCGCTTCCTAATTGGACAGATCAGAAGTGGGCGTGTAGCGTTTGTGATCCAAATTTTCCTTCGGAAAGGCCACCATTTGCGCTTGCGGCTCGGTGCATATCGCTGAACGAGCCCAAGACAGCCCGACGCTCAGTGTTCACAGGTGTTGCGGGAATGGCCGTAGAAGGAGAGAGGTGAGGGTGGTGGAGGGTTTTTGGTGCAGTTTGGGAATGGCATGATGCGATGATGTGGCAGCGAGTTGTGAAGGTTAAGGTCGTGGCTGTTGGCGTTGTTGTTGTTGTCTGATGGTTGGAGCGTGGTTGTAGTTGGTGACGATGGCTGGCGTGGTGGTTAAGGTGGTTGTTGTGTGATGGCGGTTGAGACGTGGTTGGTTCAAAATAAAGATAAAACAGAAAAACGGCTATTTCAAAGCGTTGCAGCCCGAATGAATCACATAAATTCCCTCGAGACAACGGATTTGGGCTAACTACACATGTACTTAAGAGATATCTCACCTACGGGACCTGAATGGTGGTTTGCGAATTTCCACAGCCGTAACAAAAAAAAAAATATATATATATATATATATATATATATATATATATATATATATATATATATATATATATAATGTTAACATTGAAATAAACATCTCAATAAAATAAATACAGTGTAAAATAAACAAAAACACAAGACTTTACCTTTTAAATTTATTACAAAACAGCGAGGTGATTTTTACAAAACTGCAGGGTGGGTGACGGTAAGAATATTACGTACTTGTACTGTACTCTGCCATAAATATAAACCACAACACTGACCTCGTGATGATGATGATGATGTTGTTAGAAAGGGGGGTGGCAGGGAGGGGGGTGGAGGTTATAAAGATGTGCATGTAGAACTTGCGATGGCCGTTGGATCGTCAGGAGCATGACGAAGATGCCTGCTGCATTGCCATATAGAAGAAGGGTAGGATGATCTTTGGCCACCTTGACCGGGAGTAGATCTTCCCTGCCTGGACAGGAAGGTACGAGATGGCATCCTCTTCCAAAATAATCCTGTCTCTTCAGCGTTAATGACCTGCTCCGGCATAAAACCCTTCGCCTCGATTAGTTCCACGAGCTGCGGCAACGAGTTTTTCGCCGCTTCATGGTCTGCCGTGGTTGAACTGAAGCCTTCCGCCCCGGGTGCCTCATGGAAATGTTGGTAAATCTGCAACGATTTCTCCTGTATCATCGTCCCACTCAAAAGGGTAAATCCGAAATAGTTTCTCCCGTATCACCACATGTGACTCACGTTCACCACAGTTAATTCATTGATCCCATAATGGCGGCCCACATATGGCGCACTTTCACCTGTTGCCCATCTATCGAACAACTTGATTTTTTTTTCGCACAATGTCATAACCTTTCTCTTTCTTTTAGCACAATTAATTTTGTCCATCGTTTTATGTTTGGATGCTGCTATAGGAACACAATAGGTTGCTCGTTTTTGAGTCAAAACCTGCAATATTTGAGTGTTTACTGTACTAGATACAACACTGGATGTGAAGGTGGATGGAGCATTGATTGTAACTTAGTTGAAAGGGAAATACTAAACCCACACAACGCATTTCTCCCTTATCCCTTGAAACAACGGGAAGAAAGTCTATTCTGAGGATATGAGTTAAAGATAATGTTATGGTTGTGGGGGTAGATAGAGGAATTTCATAGCAGTATTAAGATTGTACAGAATGAGCCTGGTGTGGCTCAGCATATTTGGGGTCCTGAGTTCGAGCCCCGCTGGCCACTGAGTTAGCATCAGGGGGGTTGACTCAGCCCATCATCCTTCCGAAGGTCGCAAAATGAGCACCGGTATACTGATAATTATCCCTGCAGGGTCGAAGGAGACTAAAGGGTTGGCGTCAGGAAGGGCATCCGGCCGTAAAGACATTGCCACAAGAAAGGGCACCATGATTGGAGCCCACAAAAAGTTGACTCCTGCTCAGGGAGAAAGGCTTTCAAATGGTGTGATGATGATGTTAAGATTGTACAGAGTTGCTTGGCCCGTGGACCTGTAGGAGACATGTTGATGTAAATTAAGTAGGGAAACTGTGAGTAAAATAAAAGCAATGAGGGATGAAATAAAAGGGGATCTCCAAGCAGGCCAAAACCAATGGAACAGGGATATGCAAAAAATGAATGAACGATGGGGATGAAAAATTGATGAACAAATGAAGGAACAAGGGAAATAATTGAAGGGACAAATGAATGGAATGGAGAGTGACATGAAGGGAATGAGTGAACAAGTGAACGAAATTAAGAAGGGAGTGACACAGGAACTGGGGGGCACGAATTGATG
Organism: Eptatretus burgeri; assembly: GCF_056783735.1. Lineage (NCBI taxonomy): Eukaryota > Metazoa > Chordata > Myxini > Myxiniformes > Myxinidae > Eptatretus > Eptatretus burgeri. The sequence goes on along the minus strand of NC_140966.1, from coordinate 93,027,731 downwards.
GAATAGGGGAAAGGAATGAACGAAATTGATGAACAATGGAATGAAATTGGAGACTGAATTTGAGCTAAAACGGGAAGAAATGGCATTGAAAATACCTGAGGGTAAAACTCAGGCTGTTTGAATGGGAGAAAAGTTGAAGGAAGAAATTGGGTCAACAAAGCAAAGAGTTGACGAAGTAAACAAGGGCCTGGAGGGCTATTGCGCCCTGTGTGGCCGCCATTGTGCATCGGTTTACCCAGGAAACACCCAGAGAGGAGGAGGAATTGGAATTTTGTAAATGCCAGGGCGGTGGTTGAGTGCAAAAGTTGGGAACTCGTGTAATAGAATGAGAGCGGGTGTTTGTTGATCAAGGCTTGTTGGAGCCACAATTGATTGGGGAAAAGGATGGATGAGACATTACATGAGAAGCTGAATACTTGGGACACTACCATAAAGGGAGAGGAGATAGAACCAAAAGTTTCTGTTGGGCTCAAAGGTGACGTTCATGGTCCTGTTGAGACCATGCTTGGGCTGACTGACTCGTATGAAGTTGGGTTGGACTTGCAGTACTTTGACAATGGGGGTGTTACTAAACAGGGTCAGGCAGATTTGGCGGAGCCAATGTTTGAACCATTTGCAGGACATGTTGGGGGAGGAGAGCGACGGTGATGTTGACGTGCCAAGTGCCGAGCAAGCGACTGGTTTGGAAACAATCGGAAGTGAGCTTGCTGATGCAAACTCTGGAGAGAGAATTGCCCAATTTGAGAAAAGTGCAAGACAGGTTAACAGGCACAGACAGACCTCAAGAGGAAGGGCAGGAGGCTTGTTAAATGAATCTGTGCAAAGGTGATGTTTTTGAAATTAATTTGCAGAACCAATCCCAGAGTTCAGATTTCGATGATAGTTGAGGAGGCCACTCACTCACTGTGTATAAATCTAGTGGAGGTGATGCTAAGGCAGAGGGTTGTGACGAGTTTGGTGCTTCTCGTTATTGTGATGCAGATGGTACAGCTGTAGTTGAGAATGTATCTACAGGTATGTTTTTTGTTGATTGTACGGCAAGGAGTGACACATTGGATACTGTGAAGGAAAATGACGTTGAAGTTGTGAAGGTGCTGGATGAGGAAGGTGATCTTCCTGAAGCACTTCTTCCCGAACGGGGCACTCACAGGAAGGCAAGTCCTGAAGATTGCTTTGTCGAGCCAGGATTGGAGCTATCCCAAGAAGGATGTGTTGTGGAGGAGAGTTGCTGCAGCTGGGACTTTCCGTTAGTTAAGCGAGAGACTCATCTTAAAACGAATCTTAGTGAGTCGAGTGCAAGCTTTGAAGAGAAAATGCCCCCACTTGGTGCGAATGTTGAGGATTCTGGTGATGGAGATGATGCTCGAAATTTTTCATTGGATGAACTTGCAGTCGCTGATGTACCCCAGGAATCCTCTCCCGATGTCAGACTGAGATTCTTCAGCAAGGGATATTGAGGAGAAACGGATGAATAAGGAAGATGAGCTTTGTAAGGAATCTCTGCTGATGGCGAGCTTAGCCAGGAGAACAGGGCGTTGCATGCTGAACTGCAGTCCTTCGGGAGCGAAACACAGAAAGTGATGAAAAGTCTTCGGGAGAGAGTGCGTGAGCTCGAAGCTGAGTTGGATTGTGATCACAGCTGTCGGGAGCATGTGCAGGCTAACGCCCGAGTCCTCAAGCTGAATTGGATGGGTTGCGCTGGCAGCAAGCGGAACAAGCAGAGCAAGGGCTCGCTGGAGCTGAAAAGAAAGTGCGGGCAAGTAAATGGCAGTAAGGGAAGATGAAAGAGAAACATAAAGAGTTGCATGAGGCCAAAACACATCTCAACTCACTCCAACTCTCATCACAGGCGGCCGAGCAGACGAGCGTAACAGCCCAGGGTCGGCTTCTGAGAATGGATGAGAGAGATCTCGATCGACCAGATCCTGGAGGGGGGTGCAGGCTTCTGGGGAACGAATGAGAGAAATTTGTGTCGACCAGATCCTGGAGGGGGAAACAGCCATCGATCCATTGTAGGATTGTAGGAACATGATAACCATTTTGGCATTGCAATGTTTGAGAATTGAATGACAGCGGAGGAGGAAATTAAATGTTGGATTGTATGGGTGGGGAAGATATGTGGGTCCGCAGAAATGGTCAAGTTCTGGAGGAGCGGTGACTGTGGCTCCCGCGGAGGTAATTTATCCCTGGCAGCTGGTGGTGGTGTGGACAAATGGGGACATGTCGGAGGGGAGGTTTGATTGGGTGACCAGCGGTAAAAAGACCACTGGCGACCTTTATGACGCCGAGAGAGACTTTATGGTGGTGTGGAGACCTTCTCTGGTGAGACGTATAGCAAGAGGTGTTTGGCTGTCAGGGACCGAATAGTTGAAGGGGGTGGGAAAAGAAGTCGAAAGTCAGGGACTTGGTTTTGGATCGTGGGCACCACAACCGGAAGTGCCCCCACGATTTTTGTTGTGCGGTACCTCCTCACTGCCGAATCGAGGATCACACATGTGTGTAATAGCATTTAGGTCATGGTCTTGCTGGGTTGTAATGAATGATTGATATTGGGTTTATGTATGACAGTGTGAGAGAAGGTTCACTGAATCCATGTCACTAACGTGTACCAGGAGAGACGAGGCTCATGGAAATTTGGAATCGGTAAATTCACTCAAGAAAGCACTCCAACAAACGGTTGTTAAGAAACGGCTAGTTTGGCACGTCGTTAGGCACACATTAAACACACACCTCCTGGAGATTCCTGAAATGTCAAGCCACCAACGCCGATGTCTCCGGATGTTCATAAGCAATGCAATGTACCCGGTGACTCGTAGCTATGATGAACAATCATTCGATAATATGAGTGATGAAAGTGAAAACAACAACATTATCGTTAAGAAATCGTTGCGGCCTGTAACAGGTCAAGAGATGGTTGAGTGGAGGAAAAAAAACATGGCGGCTTCAGATCCCAGCGAGGTTACCCAGGAAACACCCAGTGAGGTGGCCGAGGATCGCCTGATGAAGGATGTAATTAAATAATACCGTTAATTAATTATCTTCAAAAGGGGTGTTTTAATTAACCCAAACACCTAATTTTCACTCTTGCACTTCCTTGGAGTTGTCTTAGTTTGCCTGCAGAGTTTCAGGCTGCTCGGTTTTATAGTTTTGGAGTTATAGAGGAGACACACACACACACACACACACACACACACACACACACACACACACACACACACACACACACACACACACACACACACACACACACAGCCTTTTATTGGTATAGATGGACGGATTTAGACGAAACTTGGTGTACACGTCGAGTGTGTGACAATGACCAATTGATTCGGTTTTGGTGAATATCCGAATCCGGATCTGGACAGGAGAATTATTTAATTTTTAAAGTGATTCTTCACCATTGATGTGCAAAAACGATGTAGTCCTGTAAAACATGATATTTCAAAAATGTATTGGGACCGATATGTTCTCGTGGATCAGGGATTACCTGGTGGAGGTATGCGCTCTACCGAGTGCCCTTCTAGTAAGTTCTAGTAAGTGGTGGCTTGAGGGAGGTGGGGGAGTGGGAGTGGGAGGGGGTGGGATGGGGGGAGTGGGAATGGGAGTGAGAGGGGGTGGGATGGGGAGTGGGAGTGAGAGGGGGGTGGGATGGGGGGAGTGGGAGTGGCAGTGGAAGTGAAATTTTACTTATTGATCAGAGCTGGAGACATTGCTCAACAATACTAAAGGTGTTGTTCGTTATATGTCAGATATTAAGATTTATCATAATCTCCTTTCTTGGATATAATCCAAGATTATTCCCTGTTTACATGGAAATATCAATAATTTGTCATTCGGCAATTATGCTAAATGCCTTTCAGGGTGAAAACTTTGATATTTGTTACTTTGTGTGCCGCGTGTGAGTGCACGTCCACAGATGTTCCTCAAACAGGGTGTATCTACCTGGTAATGAATAGCATCAGTTTGTAATCTGGAGGTGAGTGCTACACACAACACTTGTTGTTGATCATCATCGTCAACATCATCATCACCTCCATCATCATAATCATCATCATCACTGCCTCCATTATCATTATCACTTCCCTCCTCCATCATTATCACCTCCATCCTCCCTCATCTCCATCATCATCACCATCACCATCATCACCACCTCCATGACAATCACTTTCATCCTCCATCATCATCACCACCTCCATCCTCCCTCATCATCATTATCCACATCATCATCACTGCCTCCATCATCATTGCCATTTCCTTCATCATTATCACTTCCATTCTCCATCATCATCACCTCCATCCTCGCTCATCTCCATCATCATCATCATCATCACCTCTATCACCATCATCACAATGACATCCATCCTCCATCATCACCTCCATCCTCCCTCATCATCACCTCCATCATCACCATCATCATAATCACTTCCATCCTCCATCATCATCATCATTACCGCCTCTATAATCATTGCCATTTCCTTCATCATAATCACTTCCATTCTCCATCATCATATTCACTTCCATCCTCCATCATCATCATCATCATCATCATTACCTCCATCATCACCATCACCGCCTCCATCATCATTGCCATTTCCTTCATCATTATCACTTACATTCTCCATCATCATCACCTCCATCCTCCCTCATCTCCATCATCATCATCATCATCATCACCTCCATCATCACCGCCTCCATCATCATTGCCATTTCCTTCATCATTATCACTTCCATTCTCCATCATCATCACCTCCATCCTCGCTCATCTCCATCATCATCACCTCTATCACCATCATCACAATGACATCCATCCTCCATCATCACCTCCATCCTCCCTCATCATCACCATCATCATAATCACTTCCATCCTCCATCATCATCATCACCTCCACCATCATTGCCATTACCTTCATCATAATCATTGCCATTTCCTTCATCATTATCACTTCCATCCTCCATCATCATCATCATCATCATCATCATCACCTCCATCATGACCATCACCGCCTCCATCATCATTGCCATTTCCTTCATCATTATCACTTCCATTCTCCATCATCATCACCTCCATCATCATCATCATCATGTCCATCATAATCACCTCCATCCTCCCTCATCTCCATCATCATCACCTCCATCATCACCATCACCGCCTCCATCATCATTGCCATTTCCTTCATCATTATCACTTCCATTCTCCATCATCATCATCACCTCCATCCTCGCTCATCTCCATCATCATCATCATCATCACCTCTATCACCATCATCACAATGACTTCCATCCTCCATCATCACCTCCATCCTCCCTCATCATCACCTCCACCATCATCACCATCATCATAATCACTTCCATCCTCCATCATAATCATCACCATCATCATAATCATCATTACTGCCTCCATCATCATTGCCATTTCCTTCATCATGATCAATTCCATTCTCCATCATCACCTCCATCCTCCATTATCATATTCACTTCCATCCTCCATCATCATCATCATTAGCTCCATCATCACCATCACCACCTCCATCATCATTGCCATTTCCTTCATCATTATCACTTCCATTCTCCATCATCATCACCTCCATTCTCCCTCATCTCCATTATCATCATCATCATCATCTCCATCATCATTACCGCCTCCATAATCATTGCCATTTCCTTCATCAATATCACTTCCATTCTCCATCATCACCTCCATCCTCCATCATCATTTTCACTTCCATCCTCCATCATCATCATCATCATCACCATCACCGCCTCAATCATCATTGCCATTTCCTTCATCATTATTACTTCCATTCTCCATCATCATCATCATCATCATCATCATCTCCATCATAATCACCTCCATCAACATCATCATCATCATCACCTCCATCCTCCCTCATCACCTTCATCACCACCACCTCCTTCCTCCCTCATCATCACCTCCAACATCCCTCATTATCACCTCCACTGTCATCACCTCCATCATAATTATCATGTACATCATCACCATCATCACCTCCATCAACATCATCACTTCCAGCCTCCATCATCACTCTATGCAGAGTATTCGTTCTGCCGAAGCTCCAATCCTGGTCAGGTCGCCACCCCAACTCGGGGCAGGAATTTGCAATTTGTTAAGGTTGCCAGCAGTCGCTTTTCTTCTCTTCTCGATCTGTGAACGAAGGTCTTTGTTTAAACAAACAAAACACTAAGGAGGTTCCAGTTATTGTGTTTCCATCTTTGGCCACAGGATGTGCCTCCAGGTGGCACTGCCTACTCAGTTTTATTACATACCTTAATAAAGCATCGGACTTGAGAGCCTCCATTGATTCCTAGTTCAGATTGACAAAATCAATTTTGCATGTGATCAAATAATGGTAATCTACATATTGTATACGCATTTTGGAGGAGAAAGGCTAAAATTAGAAAATAAAGTCCCAGAGAGTTCGTAGAATAGATTACCCCAGCTGTCTGGAGAAACAAGAACGTGGGCGGGGTCAACGAGCGGCTAATTTGATTGGTCGTGATGATGTAAAACGCGTAACATTTTGTTCAAGTACCACGAAACGGAAGGAGTTTTGAAAGTTTTAAAAGTTAAATTGTTCCTCGATCATAAACTGAGGTTTGTAGTCAGGCAGACAGACAGACACACAAGCTGGTAGGCGACATGGGTGGTCGCTATATAATTGCATACTAGTCATACAGTTTTTGACGGATCGGGCTGAAATTTTTTGACAAAGAGGTTGATCATAGTGCGCATAAAAGCGCGGAAGCCGATTTTTGATTTTCGGGAAAAAAAAAAATATATAAATTTTTTCGGATTTTTTCAAAAATTTCAAAGTCCCGTTGCTAGGCAACGGTGGTGTCCATAGCAACGGTACTCAAAAGCATACAACTAGATCCTGGTATGAACCTACCAGTCAAGTTTCATCAAAATCGGTTGACTCCTCTGGCCTCCAGAGCTGTCCATTACATACAAACAAACAGACGGAAAACCTGAGACTAAGGGTAGTCTAGCGACCACCCAACAGACAGACAGACGTGAACCAATTGTTTTACCCCACTTTTAGTTTCCTGTGCGTGGGGTAAAAATAATAGAAAACGGAGAGGAGGGTCGGTGATAAGAGTAAGGGAAGGGGAGAGAAAGGCCACTATAGTGCACATAAGGAGTAAGGGAGGGGGTACAGCACATATGAGGGGAAGGAAAGAGGGACAGGGGACGGTTAAAGAGGGAGGGGGGAGGGTTCCAGCATATTTGCATAGGTAATAAATAGATGAGCCGAAAGCCAAGACTTTTGGCAGTGGTAAACAGGAATCTGTCATGGCAAATGAGCCGTTCATGCTGGGACAGGTGAACAGATAAGGTCATGGCTTGCATGAAAGTCTGCTCGGAACACAACTAAATTAAAAAGCGAAACAGGAATGCAGCAGAGACAGCCAGCTTAATGCCCTCCCTGAAATGAAGAAAACACTCAAATCTCATGCGCAGCAGCCTTATGATTCAATCAATCACTATTTTATGAAAAATTGAATTTATATTCTGTATTTTTGGAGAAAACTATGATTGTAACTCATGAGCTTTATCTTATTTTGATCAGTAAAAAATGTCATTGCCCTTCTTCCAATCTGCCCTGCTTCTTCACGTAAATAATTAATGGGCCATCTATATATTGAGTACGCATGGGGTGTTGGAATTGTGTACGTACTAAATAGACGGTGCCAAGGCTTGCCTTGATATTGATTGTTTCAGCGGTTAAATGGCAAACCAAATGAAACCCTTTGGAACAAATCTGTCAATTTTAAACTAGTTTGATTGATGCAAGCGTTTGGCATGAAACTTACAGAACTCTGTCATTGAAGAAATACACAAACTTGGAGTACGAGCGTACGTGCACTAGAACTTGTAACCATGACGTGTTCAATCAAAATCACAAAAACGAGAACGGCACTCAGAAGAGTGTATAGTCTCACCTTGCGCACTCATTCTGAACAAAAATACTATCGTCATCCTATTATGGTCTATATACCCATATCATCCCATGCACACTCTTTCGTCATGTACATTGCCATTATCGGGAGCTTTATTAATTGTGACGACATTTAACAATGACTTTTGTGCACATTAAAGTTAAATCCCATCATTGAAGGTGAATATTTTTCGCATCAATTTGTTAAACGATTCCAGAGAAGATTTCTTTTCACGTTTTTATTTTCAATCCAAATATGGCCATCAGATCCACGTTACCAATGACGTCATAAATTTAATTCTTCACTCACATTTGGGTCATAAATCAGACTTCTGAAGTTTCAAATTTTTTGGATAAGGATTTCAATTCCGCCAATTATGGCTGGAATACCCCTTCACCGATGACGTCATCGTTATCGCCCTATGTACCCCGTGGGGGAGTCGATGACATATGCCAAGTTAAATTTTTTTTGGTCCTTGAGCGGTTTCGGAGAATATGTCCAAATATTTTAATTTTATCCATCATGGCTGCCGTACCATGTGACCAACGCCGCCAGAGGGGAGCCCCTCCGATGTTTAAAGTTTCACATCGATCAGACGAGCGGTTGCAGAGAGAATCTCACAACACTTTCAGGGACAGACGATGAACCAAAAGTCCCAAAAGTAAGGTCCTTGAGTCCAAACTCTAAATTCAATGTCGAATATTCAGGAGGTATTCATTTTTCGCGGCAGACAAGCAAACATTGTGGATGTTCATGGACGCTTTAATGCTCAGTCATACCCCAAACAATGTACTGCACTGTGATGTGAGAAATAATATGGTTTGTGATAGGAAATATATAGAGGGAAGTCGAAAAATAAATGCCTCCTGAACACTCCACAAGAATGGAGGGGTGCTGAGAAAAGAACGAGGAGAGGAACTGTGCAGGACTGTATGTGTCGAGGGATAAAGCAGGACTATGTGACAGAGACGAGCACATGGACAATCCAAGTGTGGAGCAGATGGGCAGAGTCGGCGCAACGACATGTACAAATGACATTACAGGAAAACTACTTGTACAACTTTGCAAACAATTTATCTTTGGCAGACAATCCTAGATTCTTCAGCTCACCAATTTTCAGCAACATCTGCTCACACGTATAGGGTGTATCTGCCTGGGAATGAATAGCATCAGTTTATAATGTGGAGGTGAGTATGACGCACAGCACTTGTTGTTGATCATCATCATCATCATCTCAATCATCATCATCACCTCAATCATAACACATGGACCACATCCTTCAGCACACCAATTTTCAGCAACATCTGCTCACACATATTTGGAGATAAATACTGGACAATTACCTTCATGAAGTCTTTCACCAAGGTTTCTCTCACATCCTCACATCAGACAATCGAGAATTTAAGAAAACATTTATTTCTGTGATCATTCTTTCGTATAAGTATAGTGGATATAACTAGCCAGTTTTCACAATCAGCCACAACTTGTCCGGTGCCTGCAATGCCAAAGTGGCTTACCATAGTACTGTATATGCTGTCTGTCCTCATCTTCAATGCCCTGATTGCTTGATATTGAACTCCTCAATGCCGATGAGGCATCCATCCATTTTGAAATATTGTTGTGTCCATGCCTATTAACACAGACACGAGACGGATGGATGGAAACTGGATTTACAGACACTGCATTCCATATTACTTTACCATTCCCCAAGGTCGTCCAAATGAGCCGAAACGATGGCAAACTCACACAGAAAGCAGATGGCTGAAACACACTTTCTTACCTTTTAAAGGATTTATTTTTTTATGTTGAAAAGCACAGGGAAGAGGGTCAACAAGACGCTATGATAAACAGAACAAACCAAGCGAGTCAAAAGACACAAAGAGGAGAATGGGAATATTCAAAGTTATTGACAATAAGGAGATATAAACTGCAAAAGATACCCCACTATGCACCTCAGATCACATTTTTACAAGACAATAATTCAGGTGGGACTTCCCTTTTCTCTGATGCACAGGGTGGATGCAGTTCAACACAATGCAGCCCGTTCTAGAGACCAGGTGCACAACGAGAGCAATAATGATGGTACCCAGGCAAAGTAAAATGGCCATGAGCAAGGCCAGTGATAAGGAGGAAGTGGCCACATGATCTCTTTTGTTCTTTTTACTCCAGGTCCTCCAAAAACACAGGGTTATCCCAGCTTGGGTCTATTCCATGGAGACTTCCTCTTCCAAGCAAGTTATCCAGCCTCCTGAGACACGAGGTTCTCCTTTCTCTCCTGAGCCTCTCAGGTGGACTCTTCAGGTCAACTCCAGTCCTTCTCTTCGTGGACTGAGTTCTCTCACGAGCCCCTCCTTGTCCTCTTTTCGTGGTAGTGGACTCCCGTCCTCTCCTTCCTCCTGGGCGAAGTCTTCCCCTCGGCTACTGCCCACGGAGGCAGCCCCTATAAAAATCTATGTAATCCTTTCTTCTGGGCTCAACAGAGCACTGCGCCACCAAAGCTGGCACACACTTGTCAGAGAGATCGTAATCGGCCGATGTGGCTCTGGGATGGGAAGTCCTCACATAGCCCCACCTACAAGAGGTTTTAACATATATAATACATAATTATGTATTATATAATTATTTAATATGTCTACCCGGTCTATAAATTACATGTGCCGCCTCCTCAGCATCATGTATAACAAACGACTTACTCTGACATATTCCTGTTACATGGCAATCTAACCCACTCAAAACACACTAACTATACTCCACTCATGGCAGTCAAGCTATGGATCCCTCCCCTCTTCCACGAAACACAGCCCCCTCCCTGGAACCTTCGGTACCTGCCAAGGTTCTCCATCGGGAACCCAAGATTCTGACCTGAGCTCTTACTGTCACACATCTAATTAACTTATTAAATAAATTAGAGGGCTGTGGGAGGTGAACCACAGCAAACCTTAACAACTCTTCTTAACGCTCCACCCCTTGGTTTTAATGAAATCAAAAAATGTACAATGGTCTTCCCTCTTGTCTCTTCACCGCTGATGCCTTTGCATTCAGGTCAAAAAGTTCAATTTTCGTCTCATCAGACCGCAGAATATTTTGTCTCATGCTCTTGGAGTCTTTCACGTGCCTTTTAGCAAATTACAGGTGTGCTGTCATGTGCCTGTTTCTCAGGAATGGCTTCTGTCTGGCCACTGGCCAATGAAGCCTAGATTTGTGAAGTGCTACAGAGACTGTTGTCCTTCCGTCAGGTTCTCCCATCTCAGCAAAGGAACTCTGTAGATCTGTCAGAATGGTCATTGGGTTCTTGGACACCTCCCTGACCAAGGTCCTTTTGTCCATTTGCTCAGTTTGGTAGAATGGCCAGTTCTAGGAAGAGTCTGGCTTGTTCCATATTCTTTCCATTTCCTAATGATAAAGATAATCCTAATTATAAAGAAAGGTGTTTCTTTCGAACATCATGTCCAATTAATTAAATTGGCCACAGGTGCACTCAAGTCAAGTTGTAGAAACACCTCATCTCATCTAAATGTCCATCTCAGATAATAGGTCAGATTCCAAGTCTCACATCTGGAGAGCAAGACTGGAAGGACAAAGGACTTAAAGACTCGGACTTTCATCCTCCTGCATAAGTACCAACAGCACCACACTCAATGATCCAGTGAATCAATGACTCCCTAGGCCTGACCCAGACATCTATCGGCCTCTGGCTCACGACATGCAGAGACATGAATATCACTGCCAAGGTAAGTGAATCTCTCTGTGACCTCAACATCTTCACCAGGTACAGAAAACAGGTACAAACCACTCGCTCAGGGTGACGGAACACGAACCACTCGCTCAGGGTGACGGAACACGAACCACTCGCTCAGGGTGACGGAACACGAACCACTCGCTCAGGGTGACGGAACACGAACCACTCGCTCAGGGTGACGGAACACGAACCACTCGCTCAGGGTGACGGAACACGAACCACTCGCTCAGGGTGACGGAACACGAACCACTCGCTCAGGGTGACAGAGCACGAACCACTCGCTCTAAATGACGTGGCGGGCAAAAGCGTCTGCAGTGAGTGAATCATTCACTCAGAAGGACGTAGTGCGGTACCGCTCTCGACTGTAAGGCATTCGGCAAGTGGCTTAAGCACTCATGCAAGAACTCCAATTTAATGGTTGATAAGGATCGGTTGGCCAGGCTGTCGCTGCATATCAGATCGGATCCAATTAACTTTAAAGCCGGTCTTCATCGCAGCATGTAACAGTTAATGAAGTAAAATGAATTTGTTCAAATAATGACTTGATCCACAAAGGAGTTGCACCTTAATAATAAACAACTCTGGAGACATCGTAAAATTCAATCGCCCGTGAAGTAAATATTGCAGATAATCCACCATCTTGCTTGCTTGTCTGTGCACACGTCACGTGTGTATAGTTTCCTCTCGATCTGTTCAGCCATTTCAGAGAAGATGTTTGAAGGTTAAAAAAAAAAGGAAAAAAAAAAAAAGGCTTCCGAACCACGTGACCCATTACGTCATCAATTTTTTCCTGTGGACCGATTTATCCGTTGATGAACCTCAAAAATGTTCATACTGATCGGATGCAGCATTTAATGTTGGCAACTATGACGTCATAATGAAAGCACCGATGAAGTCATTAAAAAAAAAATCACACTTATTTCCCATGCGGAGGACTTGCCATGTGCCAAGTTTTAATTTTTTCCATGAAGTGGTTTCGGAGATAGAGGTCCAAAGTTTTTGCATTTTTCCAATAGGGCTGCCACACGACATGACCTATGACATCAAAATTATCAAAACATTCCACATGAGCAGTCGCTCCTTTGGTGAAAATTGTCTCAATCCGACAAGCAGTTGCAGAGAAAAACACTCATGTTCTGTGCAGACAAAGAGACGAACAAACAAGACGATGACGTTGTGCAGAGCACGATACTTGCAAAATCCATGAAACAAATTTGACCTCAAAAATAATTGGTTTGTGAATTCAGTGACCTGATATATGCAAATCATCTTCAAATTAAGTCAATGGGATGAAAATTGAGGATTTTAGAAACACCACCTTAGTTGTTGACCTTTGGCATATGTTCACCTTTTGGTTTATGTTGACCTCAAAAATAATTGGTGGTTGAATTCAATGACCAAATATGCAACTCCTCTTCAAATTTCTAGTCAATCAGATAAAAATGTAGGATTTTAGAAATCTAACAAATTTGTTGACCTTAAAACAACAGGCTCCTTGCTTCTGACGGACTCCACCATGTGGTGAAGTTTTGTGAAGATCGGTTCTAAAATTGTGACACGAACTTGAAACATCTTCGATTTTCGCAAGTAAAAAAAAATACCCAAGTGTAATACCCTCTTCCTCTGGCGAGGGTAATTAATGTACTGTATTTACAACTTGCTGTTAGAAAGGACAAGGAAAATATCTCGATACATATTATTTATAAACACAACTTTTTTTCATTTGTTAAAAACAAACAAACAAAAAAAAAAACCCATTTCCCATTTATTGTTTATAAAAAAATCTTGCAAAATAATGTTAAGAAAACTACAGGTATCGTTACAAATGCAATTACACACAATATAATATAGAACAATATCAATATGCAAGTACGTGTGCTTTCTGCACAGTATCAGCAGATTTCTCTTTTGGGAAAGTGGGGGGTGGAAGGAGGGCATGGGAGGGAGAGGGGCATGGAATAAAATAGTTTTAAAAAACAGGCAAATGCCAAAAAGGTGCGATAAAAATTATATACATCCAGGAAAGGTCAAGAGAACAGTGCAGATTCAGACACACAAACTTGACTTTATAACGTTCATGTACAAAAGACGACAACGATTCTCTACCCTCATTGGCCAAGGGATTCCGAATTGGAAAACTTCTTGGAAAAGATACCTCTTTTAAAAAAGCAAACAACCAATGGGGCTGGAATGTATTTTAGGTGCTGACAGACATTTTCAGTTGCCCGCACCCCCCCCCCCCCACCTCAACTCCTCTCTTCCCAACAACACAAGTGCACACATTACATTATGCTTATAGCCATGTATGTGCAGACCAAACAATCCTCATTTAAAGTGGCGACATCTGCCACATGACCAAATATAAATATTCAAAGCAACGGGTGCATTAATACATTTTTTTCATTTTATATGTTTTGGTATGTATATATATCTATATATATATATATATATCTATAAATATATATATATAAAAAAAAAAACTTTAAAAGCAAATTAGAAAATATTTGTACAAACCCGTACACACGCTGCAGTATTCGATGATTGTACGATTGAAGGAGGTGATGAGGAAAGAATATATGCAAACACTACAAACCTTCCTCTTACCCCCATTCACCACTACTCACAAGCTGCCTTGCTCGAGCCAGCCCTTCCCCTACCCCCACCTCTGGAATTCCACAAGTCGTTGAGTAATGGTGAAACCATTTCCATCCTCAGTTGGAATCATGGTGAGGTAGTCTTTAAACCTTTGAGCTACAGTCACAATGAGGTGGTCCCGCTCACAGTCTGGGTAGTGCTGAGGTGGTTTTCACTGCTAGCTCAGGTCATCCTAATCTATTCGAACTGTCAACCGAAGCCATGATAAGCAAGTTTCCACCTAAACTTGGCAGAACGGTCAATGTGGTTCCAGCCTGTGGCGGAGGCCACAAAGGTGGTTACATCTCATAACTATGGCCATAACACATACTTGCAGGCCTCACGACTAGTAGCCTAAATCTCTCCACCAAGGTGAATGTTATCTGTGTTTTTTTTTGCTTGGGCCACGTGAATAAAATCAGGTTGTACATTTTATGCACCAATGAAGTAGTGGTAAAAGTATCATTCCAAGAAATCAGATGGTCCTTCCTTCAGGACCTGCAACATGGCCATCTTATTGGCTTTGTGTGAAAGTGGAGCACCTGTGAACAAGGTGGCAAAGGTATCCCGAATACCAGCAAATTAAAAATACAAAGGCTCAGTAAGCAGGTGGCACGATGTTTTGTGAGCAGATCCGGTAGTATCTTGATAGGACGGCAAGCTCAGCAGGCTCTCTCTCACAGGGTTAATGCAGCTGTCTGGGATTTTGATCCCTGCAAAAGGCAGTGTACGTTGAACAATCTGTTTTGAGAAACTTACCTGGGCTTTCTACTTGTACCACAACACTGAAGAGCATAGTGTATTGCTGCAAGATCAAACACATACTGAGGAAGCTGAAGTGAGATGCTCACCAACGTGTTTTCGGCCACTACGAGTGGCCAGACGGACGATGTGCATGGTGGAGGAGCTCGTAGCTTGTTGGAGAACTGCCTCGATACGTGGCCATACGGATAACAGGCCCCCGCTCAGGACATTGTAATGCCGCAGTCGTAGTCCGTATCTGCAGTTTTTTGTTGCCATCCGGCAATGCCCACTCCTAGGAAAACGAAGCAAAGGTCATGATTGATCAAGAGATTAATCCGTGGCTGCAATGATCAAAAACATAATAGTGCTAAAAATCGCATTCAGCAGAAGCTATGCCTGAAGTTCTCCTTACCAAAACATGTGTGAGCAGTTATGCAAGGACCAAGTGTGCTGTTGGATCCAAGCATCCTTGGCTTGTGAGGGTTCCACCTAGCAATAAAGAGGCCAAAAGTAATTGCACATGACATTGCAAAAACGAATCTGTGTAGATATATATATATATATATATATATATATATATATATATATATATATATATATATATATATCAATATATATATATATCAATATATATATATATCAATATATATATATATATATATATCAATATATATATATATCAATATATATATATATCAATATATATATATATCAATATATATATATATCAATATATATATATATATATATATATATATATATATATATATATATATATATATATATATATATATCGATAATTCCAGCAATCTCTGTGTGTTTGTCTGAATGTGTCTGCGACCGCCGTTTCTCGACAACCCCAGGTCCGATCTAATTGAAACTTGCCAGGAATATCGCTGGGGACCCGTGGATGTGCCTTTTCAAGGTTTGATATTAATCGAACAAGTGGTCCCCAAGTTATAGCCATTTATTTATCAACCAATCACAGGACACGGTGCTATGACATCACTATTGACGTCACAATTAATGTTTTTTTTTTTTCCAAGTGCGGGCATGCACCTACGGGCACGCACTAGTATATATAAATTTGCATTTCTTGGCAAGACCCTACTGTCATTTTGTATGTAGCCTGTGGCTGTTGGTCACATAATTGCTAGGAGTGTGGCTGTGCCACTTATGCAGTGCCCCCTGTTCCCAGTAAGCTGGTACTCATTTTGCTGACCTCAGAAGGATGACAGGCTGAGTCAACCCACCTGGTGTTATTTAACAGAACAACGGGGGTTCAAACTCAAGACCTTCTGATCTTAAGCCAGCCATCTTAACCATTAGGCCGATACCAAGCGAACAAGACCCTAATGTCTTTCGTTACACTCGTCGCACCAGTACGCCATGATTATTTGCAAAAAAATAGCCGTGAGTCGGCTGATGGTCATCTCCTGAGGTTGAAGTTCAGACTGAGATTCGAACCCACGCCGACTCGATCTCCTGTTACCGAAAGTTACAGGGAGAGATTTGGGGACCCCCTCCCCCCAGTAGAACCCCCTGATCCAAAATCAAAAAAAAAAAATCTAAGACCGAGCGATCCTGCGGGAGCTCGCACGATCCGAAATCGAAAAATCGAAGCCTGAGCGATTGTGCAGGTCAGTCTTGTAGTCACGTGTCAAGTTTCAGAACAATGACCCGTTTGATAAGGGAGGAGTAGTAAAAATAGCAAAACGTGAACGGACAACCAAACGAACGGACGGACAGACATCCACACATCACAACCCATTTTACATCACAACTTTGAGAATCGAGACGAGATGACCTTATCATTAAATGATACACTTTTAAAATCATGCTTTGTGAATGGGAGGCTGTGAGCTCACGATAGGGACAGGTCAAGGGTCCATATTTGAAAATATAAATAGGCAAAAAGTGTTTTTTCTTTTTCCACATACCACATACCACATTTTCCAATGCAGCATGTTAATAAGAAATCACCTTTGGATAACGTTTGGAAAGATAGGATAAGCTTAATGCATACACAAGATATGTGGAAGTCTAAATCTGACTGCAAAAGCTGTCAATGCAGGTATGTAGATGTAAAATCAAGGAAGAGAATCACCGTCGTTTATGATGATGTTTGCGATTTTGTAATGTATATTGTCTGGGGTCGGGTAGGACCCCATCGTAAACCGTCGGCCGAATACTCCGCAGGTGAGGAATTGCATTGGAAGACCGAGCCAACTGGCTATCCTCTCTGCTATTGCTGTGGCTGATGAAAGTGAAAGAGCCCACAATGTCTACAGAATAGGCCATTGATGGTCAGCACCCTGACCAAATTCAAAATGGCTGCCGTGACAAGGTGATGAGTTACGGAGAAACATGCAGAATGCTTTGCCATTTAAATGATGGAAGAAAAAAAAAAAGGTTCAGCCAATTTGTTTAGGCACAGGACTCCTCATTAGTGGGCGAACTTTTTTTTTGCCAAGTTAGGATTAGGGTTAGGGTTATTGGCCACACTTTTCAAGCAATCGTTCTGAATTTTTGTGTGTGTGTGTGTGTCGGTGACTGGTCAAGGACAGTAATGCTTAATGTTGGTGAAGATCCACATCCGGATCTGAGAATTTTTCAAGCGATTCTTCACCATTGAGAAATAGGGCCAAAAATGACAACATAGCACAATATCTCAAAAGGTTAAAGATGGATTCAGCAGAAACTTTGTGGACCGCAGAAACTTAAAATTCAATTTTGGTGAAGATTCAAATCCAGATCCGGCTACAAGAATTTTTTTTTACATGATTCTTCACCATTGAGAGATGGGACCAAAAACTATGTGCAGCATGTTATCTCTAAAAGTTGTGGACGACTTGTGACAAAACGAGGTGGAAGAGTTGGTTGGGTGACAAGAACAAGCCGATTCGATTTTGGATAAGGTCGGGATTCAGATCCGACCTATCAGTGGGATACAAAATTTATAGTGTTCAGCCTGGCGGAGGTATGTGCTCCACAGCGTGCCGTTCCGTTTCGCCAAGTGTCACTCCATGAGTGATTTTGATTTGTTTGTTGATATGCCTGACAGGCCGCCGGACATAAAACCACTAAATGACTGACCCCCTCTCTTTCTGCCTTGAATTGGAAACTTTTATATATATATATATATATATATATATATATATATATATATATATATATATATATATATATATATATATATATATATATATATATATATATATATATTTTTTTTTTGGAATGATGAAGGAACTTGATTTGGAAGTACAGTATGCATGTCAAATGTCATACATATGTAGGCAAGCATGATGTTTTCAATCACTGGAAATTCCATGTCGCTTATGTGACCTATTCAGGTATTTAAAGTCACCTTGTAGAACTTGCGCTGGAGTGAATTTTGCGTCTCTTGCTGCTTCTGACGGCCAGTGTTGGGGCGGTAGATTTCAAACAGGCAATCACCGTCATCCTCATTTTCATCAGTTTCCAGGTTATCCCCTTTCACCACAAGGATAGCCATCTTGCGGTTTCCACGAACCTGTGTGATCAACAGAGAACATTCTCAAATTCTGGAGACGATAATGACATCTCACCTTCAGCAAACCAGAGTTTCCTTCAAATGTAGCTTTTAATTCCACGGTAAAAGCTACTGAACTTCCTTTTAACCGTGAGTTCACCTCCGAGATACTCTCTTTTTTAAGTCAGTTTTGGTGGCGGCACCAATTTTTCACTAACCATGCTCTTATCTGTCAGTTCCATCTTAGATAGAGGGCATCAGCAGGTGAAGTGTCCATTCTTTGCTGTTTGGCTGCTTCACAAATTAAAAAGTTTGCAATAACAGCAAAAAAAAAAATTTAAACCTACTCCTTCCTCGTCAATGAGCTACAACCATTCTCTGACTCCCACTCCATTCCTAATTCTCACCAGACGAGAAAAGTAGAATCCCTCAAGGTCACCAGAAAGGTCTTCATAGCGCCGCAGGGCATCTTCCCATGTTATGCCTCGGTCTAATGTGACCTGCAGCCACAGTGCGCAGATGACACAATGCACAACTGAGGCGGAGTGTATAAACATGTTCAACAACCGAGTGTTTCAACAAATATTCAAACACGTGGGCTCTCTTATATTTGTTCCTGCTTATCTTACTGTGTGCAAGATCAATTCTACTCCTTCAGGCCCAGGAAAGGTTTCCTGCTTCTCATTGTGGATCTCCTGTGTGCTTGAAGCTATGTCTGCCAAGACAAAAGATAGCGTGACGTGTTAAGTTTGCAGCTGAACCAGGCCTGCCACAACCTCATAATAAAGAAAATAATGTTTGCCATTGAAAAAGTTTTGTTGAAACATAAAATGACATAATTACAAGAAAAGAAAATGCTCAAGACTCGAGAGTAATCCTTCAGGCTTACAAAGCCATGCATTTTACAGTCACACAATACTCAGAAAGCTCTCTGTGGAGTTGTTTTACTTCATATCTACACTGACCAATCTTGGCATTTTCTTCCTTTGTTGATGAGGAAGGGTAAGGAGGGGAAGGGGGGGGGGCAAATATGCCTGGTGTTGGCTTAATAGTTAGGGTGGTGGGCTTGGGATCCGAGGGTCCTGAGTTCAAATCCCGCTCAGCTGTTGAATTAATACCAGGTGAGGTTAACTCGACCTGTCATCCTTCCGAGGTCGGCTAAATGAGTGCCAGCTTGTTGGTATACTGAGTTGGAGTGGTGACCCGTCCAGGATTGTGCCCAATAGCCAAGGAGACTGCTTAGGCAGCACCAATGCTCTGCACAGAGTATGGTCCCAATGGATGGATGGATGGATGGATGGGGGGGAATAAAGCTATGCACTGCCCAAATAAGGGGATGTGTCAGAAGAACGTGTTGCACGCTTGGAACAAGATCACCTGCAGGACAGGTATGCTGTTTTGGTATTAACAATAATCTACACAAAAGAGAGCCGTTTATCTGTGTCTGTGTCACCATTTTTCTCGGAAATGGCAGAACAAATCTTTGGCAAACTTTCAGAGGTTCATTAGTGAGTGCCGGGGAGTGTTTTCGGCAAAAAAAAATATATATATATGAAAAAAATCGAAAATTTTGAAAAACAAAAAGTTCGTTTTTTGAGGGGATTATATTTATTAATCGCTGTGTAGTACCACCGGTCTTTTTGATTATTGACAGTTATATTCAAGCACACATACATATGAATAAACACAAAATAATTACCAGAGATTTAAATACAAATAAACCTCTTCCGGAAGCAGTCAAAAGTAGGGGTGCAGCTTCTTCACCATATTTATAGATCAGGGCCAAACTTAACCCAGAAACATCAACGGCACATTAATGAGCAACCATTTGATGAATAACATCTAATTCCACTTCTAAGGTAACACATTTACAATGCCTCCGCCAATAATATCCAGGGTGTTTACAAAGTCCCGTTACCCCCTCCGCAGAACCTGATAAATTAATACAACGAACACACAAGAGGTATAAATGTAAACAATGAAAGCAGTACACAAAACTTTTAGTCGTTAAAACCAAAACATTAACATTAACATTAACAAGAACATGTATAAACGCAACGTACTAGGATCAATGATCGGAGGGAGTGGGTGGGGGGTAGTGGGACTGTCAACCCCCCCCCCCTCCCTTGGAGGGTACAATACATTACACTCTGTGTAAAGTTGATTTTTTTTTAGTCTCTTAGTTCAGGGTCTTATGCTCATGGTCACTTGACAGTTGAAATTCCAAGGGGTTTCCGCAAATCTCACGGGATTGTGAGTTGGGTTGGCGACCGTGCCGGGCCATTTTGAAATCGCTCTATCGTGTCTAAGATTTTGTAATCATGAAAAAGGTAAAATTAAATGATCCCAGACTCCATTCCTTCGTGGGTGTAGGGAGGCGTTTTAGGCTCCCACAAAAAATAGCCCGGGCAATGGCAGGTACCACTGCTAGTCATAAATGGAACAACACAAACCTTCTGGCTGCACCCACAAGGAGAGGGTGCTTCTAGTACTATTAATTTCCAAATATGTGTGCGAAAAATGGTCAGTGTTTTTTGAGCAAATTAATATTTTTGTGATTTGACCAATGAATCGGATCACTTTGGAACGACCTGCTGCATAGCAAATCATGCTCGAGGGAAACAAGTGCATTTTTAGTCGCAGGTCGACAAGAGCACCGTGTTGTTGCTGCTGGGGTTCTTGTTGAGGGTCGATTTTTGAAATGTGAACCCATTGGTCGGACAGCTGCCAGACCCCACCCACCATGGCACCCAGGCAAAATAGTATGGCTACCATCTTGGTTTTATGGTGTGCCGAAGACATCAGGTCTGGAGGTCTTTGCTGGTTATACATTGCCTTGGTTTGTTGCGTCAGATTTCCATTGGCTTGGTTATGGTCGAGTGGTACTCACGATGAGGGACCCTGAAAAATCTTATCATATTTCGAATAAAAATTATTAGTAAGGTTTAATCAAGCCCATCAGCATGTACGGTACGTGCCGCCCTAAAGCCGATCCTGTAATAATTTTGTTGAACATCGTCAGATTTCCATTGGCTTGGTTATGGTCGAGTGATACTCACGATGAGGGACCCTGAAAAATTTAATCATATTTCGAATATAAATTATTAGTAAGGTTTAATCAAGCCCGTCAGCATGTACGGTACGTGCCGCCCTAAAGCCGATCCTGTGATAATTTTGTTGAACATCATCAGATTTCCATCGGCTTTATTACTCACGATGCGGTCTGCACACGTCTTTTGTTACCTCTTCCACAACGGAGTAAAATGTGCTTTACTCACAATTGACACTGCAGCACCACTTGGCAAGAGTCGTCTGCTCAATTTACGTGTCTTTTTGAAAGTTTTCCCCGTCAACTTTTGTGTGCAATTTATTTGTTCGACATAAAATAAATGTACAGTAAACCAAAAGCATGAATGAGAGGTCTGTTCCATTCGCATCAGGGCCATTCAAAAAAAATTACATAATGCTCAAGGTAAGAAAATCCCTCTTTAGTTACCCCGCTGAGTGTGGAAGGAAAAGTCACATCATAACAAGATGGCATCGCTGGTACCCAGAGTGATCCGGGAAGTGACGTCACTTCCCCCAAGCTCAATGGCTGGCTTTGTTTGAAGTCAAGTCTGGTGCTGTCTAATGCATTTGTCTTTAGGTATGTGTTTGAAATTTGTGTTCCAGCTCTTCCATGAGCCTTAGCTTAGACTCTGTAACAATAACAAATAAATAAATAAAATAATAGATAAAAGCTTGTGCAAGAGCCATCACAGAAATCGCGCACGCACACACACACGCACATAATAGGACTTGACTTCAGAGCACAACCGGTCAGGTTGGGGAAGTGACATAACTTCCTGAGGGCACTCTGCCCTGCTGACTGTGTAGAGAAAAGAGATATCACAAGATGATGTTTTCGGCACGCAATGAAGGAGAAACCTTCCCCTCCTCCCCCAAGTGGATGGTAACCCATGGGATTTTTCCATGCTCTATCCTCTAAATGCTGAGTGAGAAGCGAAGTAGAAGCAGACACCATTGAAAGTGTGACTCGACAATGGTCAGGATCGAATCGCTGATCTCCCACACTCAGAGTGGACACTCTAACCTTAATGCCACAGAGTCTGGTTAAAGATTAAATGATGATGCTTAAAATTACCGATTCAGAATGGTAAACATGACAGTAATTATAAACTCCAGAGTATCCCTTTCTATTTTTGGATTTTCCTCCCTAAATGCTCATTTGTATGCAAGTCATTGTAAACTTCAATGACTCCGTTTTTTTATTTTATTTCAAGACTCAGAAATCCAGAAGCATGCAAAATGCATTTTTGCATGGTTCGTATTTGGGTCCGCTTCGGAACACCTGCCAGTTATGCTCGTCCCAGAAACCCTCAGTAACAAAGCATACAAAGGCAGAAAGCAAAGTGTGTGCGTATACCGAGGATGCCCATGTCATAGTTCCCCGCATTCTTGGCAGCTTTCATGATAATCTCAAAGGTAGAGCAAAAATACGTGAAGAGTGCGGCCTGGCGCTCAACCTCGAGTCCGAGAAGCCGATTCAGGAACTTGGATAGGCCGAGTTCTATCAGTGAGAAAAGAAAGGAAAAAGAAAATACTAAATGCAATGCTATAAAGTATAAACACTGAGCAGAAAATGACACAAAATGGTTTTACCAGCAATGTAATGGTCTATCTGCGGCCACCATGTTGATGGTCATTTAACTGCCTTGCTTATTCTGCCAACCACGGAAGGAGTTACCGGGAGGATAATTACCGCACCTTTCTCCACAGTCAGATTGCCTCTTGCATCCTTGGTGATGATTCCCACTCCCAGAAGGCCTTCCTTCATGTCTGCACAATCCACATAGAGGGAGCACCACACAGTGTGTGAGTTGCACTTCTTTATAAATGAAGACAAAAGAGTTGCATTTCAAAAGACAAAAAACATTCTTCAGTTATTCCCTTTCCCTCTAATCCCATTAAGTAAATAATTTATTAATTATTATTATAACTATTACACAAAATGACAAGGGAATGAGTTGAACACTGAATTTTAACATAAATAAATAAATAGAACAAAGATTTATAAGCCATTGGACCTTCAAAAAAGTCTCCAGGGTAGTCGGGCGGTCGAACAATGTGGTAAGACCCTATGATGATGCTTCTGATGACCTTCTCCAACGCTTCTCGCCCATACTGCATTTGGAAGATGACAGAAGACCCAAATCAATGATTGCCAGAAACATATTGATAATTCATATGCACGGAGTAGAATGTCAAACAGGCCTGGACGTACAACATGAAAAACAAACACTAAAGTTAAATTTAAAAGTGGAGAATGATAAATCCGCATTATTATCACATCATTATAACACACACGAACACAGGCGTGCACATACGAGTGTGATTGCAAAACCCCATTTCCCGCTACGCAGCGGACGGGATAATTACCGTCCAACATTAGTCACCGAGGGTGTTCAGAGAACATCTTTCCCCAACACACAAACATGGGCGGGGTCGGTGAGCGGAAAATTTGATTGGTTGTGATGACGTAAAATGCCGTAATATTTTGTCCAACTATTGCTAAACAGAAGGGTTTTGAAAGTGCCAAAAAAAGAGAATTGTGTTCTTCGTGATTAAGTATGTAATTATAATGAAATGAAGCAAAGAGTCCAAAGGTTGTAGAAAAAAAACAATTCCGGAAGTTTACTGTCGTTGATGCAGTGTCTCGTACGTCACTTTATATAACATGTTACATTTCGTTATTCGTGCATGTTGTTTGTGTCCTTTGAGACGTCCTTAAAAACAGTAAGTTTCCTGTTTGGAATAATTTTCAAGTTTGTTTGACTGCTCGGCAGGTAGACAGAGAAAAATATTATCTCTCTGCACATGTGCAGTCAGGTCAAATTCAGAGCCAAAGTATGGTTAAACGGAAGGTTTGTTTTCCGATTCGAGTTCAAAATATAACACTCAATTAAAAACAAGTTGTTACTCGATCATAAACTGACGTTTGTAGATGGATGGACAGACAGACAGACAGACAGACAAAGTGAACCAATTACTTAACCACCACTGTTCGCTTCGCACTCGTCGGGTAATAAATGTGCAGGCCAAAACACTATATTGTAAGGGACTTGACCCTGAAATCCCAGCATCATAAGCTATGTGCTCAGAAGTGATTGATCTGATGGGTAAGAATTTATTTGAACATGCTGAGTTACAGGAAGGTAGGTACAGGCACATGAGGATACGGGCAAGGTAAATATAGGCACATGACACAATCAAGTTGGTTGTCAGCATATGAGGATATGAACAAAGCATATTATAGGCACAAGCTTTAGGGATACCAGGGAGTTCAGGAATAATTGATAAGTCACGTGGTCTGGCAGTCATAATGAAATGAATGAAAATCTTTTTTTTAAAGTTCATTTTCTTGAACTGCTTCATCGATCGACGTGAAACTTCACAATTATTAGCTAGTAGTGATGGGGAAGATATGTTTTAAATTCCATCCTGATCGGACACATGGTCTGGCAACCAGGATTATTGAATTTTTTTTGTGGTTTAGGCTCACTTGGCTGCACCTGGATGGGTTTGAGGGATGGGGTCGCAGCTGAAACCTGAATCCTATCCAGGGGGTTCTCCTGATGACTTCATCTTTGCTTTTTTCTTGTTCGGGTTCCTTCTGATGATTCCAATGCAGTACTGTACCGATTGGATCTTACATTTGATTTGAATTGAATTTATTTTAATACCATTCAAAATTCAATTGAATAATAATGAACATCATGGGTCAGGGTCAAGTGTCCGATCAAAGCATGATTGCATCAAAGTAGGATGTCTTGGTACCCGGTCATCACTGCCAGCAGTTATAAAGTGGCAGTTCTAGTTATATTGATTATTAATTACGTAACACACCAGTACACAAACGCCATACAAAATATACGACACAAAACTATACAATCAACACTTAAAACAAGTTCTGGCGAGGGTCTGCAATCTCTGATCTTTCACCACTGGTTTGGATTTTTTTACGAGCTCCACCACTACCCATTAGAAGGAAGAGGTCAGACAAAGTATGACGAGGAGGACATAAGAAAAACAGCAACAAATACTTGAACACTGGAGAACACAAATCGCCTTTTTTTTCATTTTCAAAAACCTTCCATTTAACACTTTCATTTTGATGGAAAGCAACATCTTCATGAAACAGAAGTATCAAGTATGGGTTTTTTTTTTTAATTACAAACATATATTTATATTACAAATAATGGAGGAAACATGACTGTGCAGATTGGGAGATGGAAAGCAGAAGAAAATCTTCATTTGAATGATGTGGAAAAAACATGCCTTGTTGTCATAATGAAACTGGCTGAGGTCACGTGATTCACTCGCACGTCTGTCTCCATGGGTTAAAGCACCCTGCGGTGTGGGAAGGGAGGAACACCATTTAACATCTGCAAGTGGTCATTACCCTCACCACAACCTGCACTGCACCACTCATTCCTTTGAGGCAAAACAGCCATATTAGGCCGTCTTGTGGGATGAAGACAAAGGATAAATAAATAAAAAGGCACTAACGAGGCTTTCCAGTCGTCGTGCCACAACGGATGCAAAGCGTCTCTCCCCTGCCAACTCCGAGATGAGGTAGATGTACTCAGGCGCGCATACTTGGTTGGAGCGGTGTGTCCGGCCTGAAGACAATGGACGCAGGATCAAGCACAGTTCATTTTGATACATCCAACAGGGATGCATACTGGATAGAATACCTGCCGATTCAAATTCAAAACATGAATAGAGTCTTGTGCATATAGGGTCACAAATTTGAAGAGCACCGATATGAATTTTTTGATGTGCCATACGCTTCACAGAGCGTTGGTGCTGCTTTAGCAGTTTCTTGGCAAGGGTAATACTGGGTGGTTTGCCATTGCCTTCCCAGAATTGTTTGTCTGTGCTCTATCCTTTTGAATGCTGAGCATCAAGCCAGGAAGCAGCACGTACCATTTTTAAAGTCTTTGGTTTGACTCGGCTGGGGTTGAACTGCCGACATCCCAGATGCAGCAAGGATGCTCCAACTAATTACACCACTGAGTCTGGCTGGTTCCAATATGAATAGGCCCGAGTGTATTTTTTGAAGGCAGAGCTATCGCTTCTACTGTAATAACAAATGGCAATTCCAGCCGCACCGTGTTAGTTACCGAAAATGTGCCCTGGGAAGAACTGATCCCCCCACCCCATGGGAATATCTTGTCTGCTTAACATCACACTTTCTAGGAACGCATCCACAATGTTGTGGACACTTGCTGTGGTGTCTTAAATTATCAATTACTGTGTACAATGTATTCCAGAAAATACAACACTTTGCAATCTTTTAATTTTTTTGTTTAAAAAAAAAAAACGTAATTATTTATTTTTCCCATTATTTCATTTCTCAAATGATTTCATTTTCCATTATTTAATTTCAATGGTCTAATGAACCCTTTGTAAAGAAAAAAATTCAATAATAATGATTTTAAAAAACGTTTGTTTTCATTATGAGGCAGAATGTCAAGTGCGACCAATCGGCTAATATTACGAGGTGGATATACCGGGAACAATCAAACAATCTCCGATCGCAGCCCTCTGGTAATCTTAGGAGCTTTAAATGCACATTTATAAGGAGAAATGACGTGGCAGCAATACCACCATAGCAACCCGAGTCTCTCACTCGAACTCGGCCTTAGTGATTTGAACAGGTAGACAGACAGGTAAATGATACATTTATTAATTAACAAATTTCGTTGAATGATTGTTGAATTACATGAACAAACTTAAGGCCTCATACCAAACTGTTGCACTGCCCGGTCAGCACTCCAAGGGAGTTCCAGTGTAAGATGTAGCCGGCGGCGATGATTAGAAACCCGTCGATCAGCTTGCAGCGATATGCCAGAACTGGCCGCCTCCGAAATGATTGCCACCAACTGGAAATGAGGAACCATAATGAGTATGAAGAGGTATATGGTAAAGATTCCAAGAATGAGGTGTGCGAATGAGAAGCACCTAAGTCAACAGAACACAGGTTGTTTATTCAATTTTGGTGCAAACTACATGGTCACATGACCAGGGGCTTCAAACAGCCCACAGGGTGTTTGGAAAGCTAAGGTAGCTGAAGTAATTGTTCCCTTCAGAATAGGAAGCTTAACAGACACAAGGACATCAAACAGGAACCGGGTCAATGCTTAACTTTGACAACAAATATCTTATTTATAACTATAACATTAAGAATAAAATGAAGTGACAATAGAACCAAACATATAAAGCCTTAAACTTAACCTTCCTTCTCTAAATCTTATCGAAACACACTTGACTCCACAAGTCTAGCAGCATGCTTGCAGATGATAGCAGTCTGCATATATCAGTCTCTGGAGAATGACACTGAGAATGAATGGTCAATGGACAACATGTAATGATTTGTGGTGATGTAAAGACATGATGCAGCATCCTTGCTCCATCGACTGTGGCACCACCATGGCATTCTCCGATGGTAGACGTTTCACAACTACTCGCTGCCGAAAGATGGTAACGTGTCCCGGGTGAAAGGAACATAGTTGACAAAATGGTGTTGTTCTCAATTTGCACGATCCGAGTTGCAGGCTGCTGTTGAAGCTCACCTTCAAATTCAGGGTTTCTCGGCTTTTCACAAGAGTTTAAACCTTTACGGGGAAGGCTCATCGCACTCATGTGATCTCTAATGCTGCAGCATGATCTTCCGCAACTGCGTCCGTGGTTAACTGCACACCTCTCTTCATTGGTGGTCTCAGCCATCATTTCGGCTGGCTTGCTTGGGGCTTCGCAGGACTAAAACTGCATTCGGCACTTTAGTACTTCAGCACCTGGGAAATGCTGCACCGATGAGTACACAGGGTGCGCCACCCCAGCCGCCATGGCCACATTAACCAAAGCGCTATTGAACTCCACCCTCGCATTTTTATGCAGTCTTTTATATCGAAAATTTATCGATTCATTGTAACCTTCAACCAATGGGAGAGCCACCAGGTTGCCACATGCTCTTATGGGCCAATCAGCGAGTTCATTATCTGTTCGACCAGTGTGCCATGCACGAAGCACGTGCTCCACCCAAAGAAGAAAACTGTTACCGTACTTTGGGAAATACGTGCCTCGTTCAACTAAATACCCAAATCACATTTATAGTAAATGGGTTCCAATTAAACAGTACACGCGAGCTGCCAGTCCGCTCTCATCTGGACACTCATCTCGATGCATCCAGATGAGCGAGATAAGGTAGTTGCTTTGTTCCTTTTCTCTTATAACTGTGTCATGTCACACTGAAGTCTGCATGCTGTCAGCTTGCCACTTCCAACATTAGTCCGATACAAATTATGCCTGGACTCTAAATTGATCGTCAGTCTCAGCATTTGACATGCTAATTTGTTTTTTAACTTCTCAATTAAATTGACATTGCATCGAGCATCCAATTTCTGCCGTGCAGCTGATTGATTATAATGAAGTAATAAAAAGTAAGGGAAACTGTTGAAAAGCAATCAAAACCCATTTCCTATGAAAACTGCAAGTAAATAAAAACAATCAAAAATAATTCGTTGGATTTTTTTCCGTTCGTGTTAAAATAATAAAAAGGTTGGATGGCAAAACACACCTTTTCTCCACTCATGAAGTACTCCTTCTGTGTCAGATTCACCGTCTCGACAGAGACACCGGGTTCTGCACGAGACTCGTAGTGCACCGAGCCGTCGGGTCGTCGTACCACACGGCCTCGCCGCCCAGTCATCTACCATCAGAACGAATGTTAAAGATCATCAACTTGTCATTGGGAAGCACCCATCAAATAAGCCAGCAGCTTTTAACATCAAGCAAAGGTCCAGGATGACTTGTCCTACCTCAGCAACGTTTTGTGGCCCACCGAGCTGATCAACGAGCTCATCCAGTGCGTTTAGCGGCAAGGCTAACTCATCAACCCGCTGCAGAAGTTTTGCCCGCATGCTCTCCAGTCGCTCACGTGACACTGCATACCATACAAATTGGTGAGAAGGTCCATGTCACCCAGCTAAAGCAGATTAAAAAAAAAAGTCCTTGAACTACTGCTCTAAAAGAGAAACAAGACTGAGGGAGAGAGGTGATGCTTCAAATAACCACCACATTCATAGTGATTAATGCCCTTTAGCATCCATTGTCATTGTACATTTCATTATTGAGAAATGATTGAACGTGTTGTCCCAATGAAAAACCGCTCCACTTTATCATCTGCAAGGTAGTGTAAGGGGCTGTACCTGTAGGTACTGAAGTCAACATCTAAAGGAATTATTACACTGCGAGCGCAAAGCGAAAAGCGGTGTTAACCAATTGGTTCACTTTGTCTGTCTGTCTACAGATGTCAGTCGATGATCGAGGAACTACTTCATTTCAACTTCATGTTATATTTCGAACACTGTGGAACACGAAACGGAAGATGAATCAGAACACAAACCTGCAGTTTGGCAGTACTTTGGCTTTGAATTTGGTAAATTGAACGGAGTCTCGCCCTGATCATGAATGCACACAAAGGAGTGACACAATTTTTCTTAGTCTGTCTGCCTGTCTGACAGTCAAGCAAAATTGAAAATCATTCCAAACAGGAAACATTGTTTTGAGCGACGTCAAAAAGGACACAAACAGGCACAAATAACTAATGTAACGTGTTCAATAAGGTGGTGTAAACGACGCTGCATCAACGGCGGGAAACTTCCAAAAAAAGTTTTTTTCTTCTTCGACCTTTAAAATCTTTATTTATTTCAATTGAATTATGCACTTGAACACTGCAGAACACAAATCGCTTTCTTGGAACTGTCAAAAACCTTCCGTTTAGCAGTATTTGGACAAAATATTATGCCATTTTACATCATCTCGACCAATCACATTTTCCACTCGCTCTCTCAGCGTTGGCGAATATCGAGATTCAGCCAAAATGGCAGCTCGGATATACAGATCATTTTCGGAAACGCAATAAGCAAGACTTTAGAAGATCCCGCCCATGTCCTTTTTTCTCAAGACTTCGTGGGTTATGGTGTTCTTTGAACTCCAGTTATTGATGATGGTTTAAAAACGTTTCAACAAAAATAGTCTCCATGATCATCACGCTGATCTTTGGCCAGGTTCGTTCATTATTTTTTATTGTCCAACCAGTTGATAAATGTTTTCAACCAAGAACGGGATGGTGAGTTTCATACCAATGGACATCTTTGAACAGGAAATTATCGATACATTTGAGTGGTGATATCAAACTTGACACTGCCTTGATTCAATCGATCCTCATGGACCGGTCCACTCCCTCTCATCTCTCTCTGCCCTGGTTTTATGAAGGTAAGAGTACACCGTCTTAGATGTAAGGACTATCTGGGTCGTTCCTGGGCGATCGATCGGCTATCTCCGTGCTGCAGGCCTGTTCAAGTAGAATTGTCCAGGGCTAAACAAAACAACAACAACAACCCCACCCCCCCCCAAACTGAGATAGCTTAATCATATCAACCACCCTTCTGCTCGACTCGCTCCTGAATCTATTTTTCTGAAATCAAGACTCCCCTCTACCTTACTGTCTACCCCTCCCCCTTTCAGAAATGTGGACATTACCATCAGCAATTATTGGGGCTGGAGTGGAACCAATAACAATGACATCGTCGTCGTCGTCATCATCATCCAAGCCGAGACAGGTGGAGGATGGCGATCCACTCTCTTCGCTCTCAAGCGCAATGCCGTCTCCAAACTTCCCTGCTTTAAGTCGCCATGGAATATGCTCTGCAATACAGCATGAATCCTCAAAAGGGCGCAAAAGGAAGCCAGCAACCTCAACACACTTGTCAATGACTTAGTTAGTCAAGCTGGAACAAGAAATGAGAAAATAAATTGAAAAGGTTTTGTACTGTTACAAAACGTCAAGTTCATTGCATGAAGTAGACCACTCCATCCCAACCTTTCCCTTCGACATTTTATGCACTTACTCTTGCGCTTCCTCAGGCCTGGCTGCTCCCAGTTATTGCCCACAGGGACATGTTTCTCGATTAGGGACTTCAACACCCCGCTGCCAAGAAAAATGATCGGAGCACACAAATCACTCGCTATACTTCCATTTCATTTTTTTTTTCTTCTCTCTGACGTCACAGTGAATCTGATACATACGATCAATGTGGAAGGTGGAAAATTGCATCTGGGCAAATGGTGTTTTTTTTTTTATTTTATTATAATGGGGATCCATTAAGTTCCATTGGTCCAGCAAGTAACATAGCACAAGATCGGTCATCAGTTCCGGTGACACGGCAAAAATTTCCTGCCGCGAGTTGACTATTACCGTGCCGACGATACAAATGTTCCGAGTTGTCCATGGTTGAAGACCAATTCTTCACGTGTACGAGCCTCGCCCGTTGCTTGCAGCCCCACAACCACACACTGTGCAAATGGAACAAAGTGACAAACTATTCACAAAGTATGTGCAATCAGGCAGCGAAACCGAAAATAATTTGAGACGTAGGCAAAAACGTGCATGTGCTGTGCTTGAGTTATCAATTTTGTTGTGAAGAGCAAGGGAGCAATGAAGAATAAAATGTCATGTCTGCTCTACTCTGTCGGTCAATGCGCCAGATAGTGGAGAACTTTTGAAACTCATTACGTTGGAATTGGAAGAATAAAAAAAAACAAGTTTCTTTTTTCATCTGGCCCCACACAATCGTACTGATTCTTCATTTGTATGCACAGCACAAGGCTGTGTGGTGGCAACACTGGCTGAAGGTGCACCTGTGCCGCTGATGCAATGCCCTCTGCAGCTTTGGGCAGGAATTTTCAATTTGGCCATGGTGCCCTTGATAGCTCAGCTACTCTTTGCGAAGGACATTGTGATATATTTAACGTTCTCCAACAAATGCTAGCAGATGGAACTCCCGTTTAATGTCCCTCCGAGGGACGGCACACGCATTGATGAATTAACCTGCATCTGAAACACTGGAATGACAGTTTTATAACTGGGTCGGGATTCAAACCCAGGCTAAACAGCTTCGAGGAAAGTCCGAGGTACAGTGCAATTTTTTGATGCAACACACTGCCTGTGAAGCCCCAAACAATTTATAATGGAGCTGAGAATCAAACCCAAAGGAGAGCAAAGTCGATAGCGCGTCATTGCAGATCCCCACCTGAAGCCAAGTTGAAATATGCCAAAAAAATTCCACCAGGAATGACCCAATATCAAATTTTGAGTTGAAACATTGTATTTTTCTTTTGACGCCTGTGACCATACTTCATGCGTCATCCAATGGTGATTGCATGAACAACGATTTATTTTTAAAAAGATTTAAATTACGCAGACCACGAAAGCTTTTTGACCCCACCCCGCGATACTGTTCTTGCACGTTCTCGCCATGTGATGATCATAATTACCAAGTTTGGTGAATTTTTGCACAACCTTTTAGGAGGAGATAGCATGACGGACGGATAGACAGACAAA
The DNA here is from genome assembly GCF_056783735.1 of Eptatretus burgeri. Lineage (NCBI taxonomy): Eukaryota > Metazoa > Chordata > Myxini > Myxiniformes > Myxinidae > Eptatretus > Eptatretus burgeri. The sequence continues at coordinate 92,994,674 of NC_140966.1, read as the reverse complement.
GACAGATGGAGCAGATTACAATATCCCCCCCATTGTTTTTTTTTTTCCAAAAATTGTGGGGATAACATGACAGCTCAAGGATGAGTGTGCTAACCCTGCACTATCCTTGAGGATCACATAATTTTAATATTATAACAACAACACCAGGTATCTGTTAACACCTCCGGTTATAGATTTGTAATTGACTACATTTTCAATTAGCCATGACGACACAAATTGAAAAATCAAGGTGAGTCTAAGCCAAGTGAGCACGACTCACCTTGCCTTCCATGATGGCCTGCTGTGCCAGAAGTACCACCCGATCAATTTTGGCTGCGACGCAAAGATAACGGAAGAAGCGCTGGTGCGCGGACCAGAACTGCCCCCACAATGCCTTGCGCGAGAAGGTTTTCGTCTTCCACCCAGAGTTCGGGGCAACAGCATCACCCACTGCTGTTGCAGCAAGTTCAAACATTGCCGCTACATCTCTCCACTGTGGGGGGGAGTAAGTGGGGTTGGCAGGGGAACAAGAATGGTAAATCGAAGAAGAAATTGATTTTAGGAACCAATAACGACTGCAGGCGGAAAAGCAAGACTAAGTTTGGTTAAAGTTGTTTACATTTTCGAATGAGCCATGATAGATGAGGTTATTACCAGGCGAGCGGCTTCATTGTAGGCCTTACGGGCAGCAGGTTTAAGGATGGCCTCTTCTACATTAAAGGATGCACCACGAAAGCTCAGCTGACGTGCAAGGTAGGCTCCAGCCTGCTTCATTTCCACGGCGACAAGTTCCATTCCAGGCACACCCCTGTTGGGTTAAACAATGCCAATCACACACAACTATTAAATTCTTGCTTTTCAATAAATAATCGTCGTCAGTTTTAATGTTGCGATGCACTTCTTGAAATTCTGTCGAAAACTACGATCAAGAATCACAAAAAAAAAAAAAACCAACAACAACAAGAAGAAACCAGCAGACAATCTCGGGAACGTTACAGCAGAATTATACATTGATGCATTATGCAAGAAAGGTTTTTCTGTACAATGCAACTTATAAAAGCTCCAATCTTTTATGCGACGTTTGAAGAATCCTGCTTAATACGGCACCCTCAAGGAGATTTAATGGAAACAAGAGAGCCCACATGAACCTCTGCAAATATGAAGACTTTCATCAAAAGATCCAAAACAATCACAGAGACTCCCGAGAAAGAAAGGTCTCACCGTCTCTCGATCGACTGCAGGAAAGCATCAAAGTTACCGAAGGCCAGGCCTGGTCCCCAAAGTCCAAGGCGTGTCATATAGGCCATGTTCTTGGGCTCAGAAGCACCTGAAGCAGCAAAAAAAAAATACAAGCCATTAAATGTAATGGTCATCTATTCTGCACAAGCCTGACTCAGTAGTGACTTTGGAATAGTACAAAATAACGAGTGAGCTGCACGAGCATCCATTATTACTCGTGTATTAGATTTTCGGTGTGGTGGGCTGTAAATTAAATGATCATCAATGTCAATGGATGATGGATGCAGGTTATGGACAATGGTCATGGTCATGTGACATGTGGTGTGGACCAAAACTAAAACCAGCAACTTGTGTTCTGATAACTTCGGTGCTTCTGCCTGGGTTTGGCCCTGCTTCGGCGATGGACCCATGGCATTCGGTGACGGCATCAGCGCCAATGTTTGAAATTCCTGCTCTGTCGTTATTGCTCTCCCTCCATCTGCCCTATTCAGTCTGTCCTCTTTTGGCTTCTTCCCCTCTGCATGGAAGTTTGAAAACAAAAACAGACCCCATCAACCATAGGCCTGTGAGCTTGCTTCCCAATTACAAGCAAAGCCATGAAATCCATCATTGCTTCCAGTGTCAATTTGTTTTTCTTGTTTTCAAACATGTCTGATCTCTGACAATCATTTTGGATTCTGTCCTAGTCACTCAACTCTGGCCATAACTTCTGCTCCTCTCTCAGCAATTGTTGGAGGCCCTCAATCTCAAAGAAGAGAACAGGCCCATCTCCCTGGACACATATCGGGTATTCGACACAGTGTGGCATCCTGGTTTGTTTGCCAAGCTCCCTGCATGTGACGTCGAAGGCCGCCGTCATTCCTGGATTTCTGACTTTCTCTACTCACGAAGCAAACGTGTTGCCATCAATGGAACCCTCTCTTCCCCTCTCCTAGTGGAGGCTGGAGTTCTCCAAGGCAGTGTATTGTGTCCAGTCTTGTTCCTCTATATTAATGTTCCTCTACATCCTCCGATGCACTGGAAACTCTCTCTTCCTTTTTGCAGACGATTTTACATTATGTTATACAGTATGCTAGGCAGACAGCAGTTGTGTGTCTCTTTCTGCTGATATGGAAATGATTAGACTCTGGTCTGCTAAATGGAACATGTCCTTCAATCCTGGAAAATCCCACAGTCTCCCCCATCACTTTGAAATGATTGTCAAATGAACCCCCTTATCTATTTCCTTGGTCATCCACTGGAAGAAGTTCTGTCTCTTGACTTTTTGAACCTCACCATCAGCCACAATATTTCCTGGGCTAACCACATAGCAAAGTTGGCCATTAGAACCAGCTGCATTCTAGGAAACCTTCACCGACCTGTCTTTACTTTGAAAATCAGAGCTACTTTCACTCTACAGGCCTTTGTCGACAAGGCAGTACTCAAAGGAGTACTGCTCTCTGCTGTAGGCTGGCACCCCAGTATCACATCAGTGTCTCCTGGATTATGTGGAATCGAAAGCTCTCAAAATTATTCGAATCTCCCATTGTGAAGCCGAAGCACAAGGTATGTTGCTCTGACGCCACAGGCAGGTCGGTGGTCTATGTTTTCTACCGTCGAGTCTCCAACATCGCTCTTTCTGCTCTCTCAGTCCCCTGACCCTCCCCAGGATATAATTCTAATCAGGTAACAACAGACAGAGCACAAAAGGAAAAGTTGGTAGTCAAACATAGTGCTCACAATGAGGCAAAACCTCCAAGAATGATGCAAAATGCATTCCAACCAATTGCTAACTCGTACAGATTGGGCAGGAAATGTGGTGAAACGATACTTCCTGGCTCAATACGTGCTAGTCTAAGCCATTTCTTCAAAACAACAAGAAGAAGAAAAACATCATCTTGGACTGACGATTCGTGTCACAAAAATAAAGAGGAGAGTACGTTAGATACAGTACCTTCAGAAAGTATTCGCACCCCTTGACTTTTTCAAATTTTGTTGTGTTACAGCCTGAATGTACAATGGATTAAATTTTAATTTTATTTTTTTTAATGATCTACACATCATACCCCATAATGTGAAAGTGGAACACTTATTTTCAGAAACTTCGACAAATTAATTAAAAATGAATATCCAAAATGTCTTGAATCAATAAGTATTCAACCCCTTTGCTGCGACACTCAAAATTGAGCTCAAGCGCATCAAATTCCCTTTCATCATCCTCGAGATGTCTCTACAACTTGACTGGAGTCTACCTGTGGGCAATTCCATTGACTGGACATGATTTAGAAAGAAACACACCTTTCTATACAAGGTCCCACAGTTGACGGTGCATGTGAGAACAAAAACTCTACCGTGCAGTCCAAGGAACTGTCCATCGAACTCCGAGATAAAACTGTGAGGAGGCAACGATATGAGGAAGGGCATAAAACAATTTCTAGAGTGTTGAAAGTTCCCAAGAGCACAGTGAGCTCCATCATTAGGAAATTGAAAGAGTATGGAACAACCCGAACTCTTCCGAGAGCTGGCCAAACTGAGCAATCGGGCAAGAAGGACCTTGGTCAGGGTAGTGACCAAGAACCCAATGACCACTCTAACAGAACTACAGAATTTATTGGCTGAGATGGGAGAACCTGCCAGAAGGCCAACAGTCACTGCAGCACTTTACAAATCTAGGCTTTATCGGAGAGTGGCCAGACGGAAGCCACTCCTGAGAAAAAGGCACATGACATCATTCCTGGAGTTTGCAGAAAGGCACGTGAAAGGTTGAGAGCATGAGGCAAAATATTCTGTGGTCTGATGAGACGAAAATTGAACTATTTGGCCTGAATGCAAAGCTCTACGTCTGGCTGAAACCGAGCACAGCTCATCACCCATCTAACACCATCCCTACCGTGAAGCATGGTGGTAACAGCATCATGCTGTGGGGATGCTTTTCAACAGCATCGACTGGTAGACTTGTAAGGATAGAGGGAACAATGAATGAAGCCAAATACAGGCAAATCCTTGAAGAGAACCTGCTTCAGAGTGCAAAAGACCTCAGACTGCGGTGAAGATTTACGTTCCAACAGGACAATGACTTCAAGTATACAGCCAAAGCAACACTGGAATGGATTCAGAACAATAATGTGAAAGTCCTTGAGTGGCCCAGCCAAGGCCCAGACTTGAATACCATTGAGAATGTGGAGAAAGACTTGAGGATTGATGTTCACCGACGCTCCCCATCCAACTCGACAAAGCTTGAGAAAATCCACAAATTCAGATGTGCAAAGCTGATCCAGACATACCCAAGAAGACTCGAAGCTGCAATCGCTGTCAAAGGCGCTTCAAACAAAGTATTGACTCAGGGGGTTGAATACTTATTGACGCACGACATTTCAGATTTTCATTTTAAATCAATTTGTAAAAATTTCGAAAAATACGTTTTCACTTTGTCATTATGGGATATTTTGTGTCAATCGGTGACAAAAAAAAATTAAATTTAATCCATTTTAAATTCAGGCTGTAACGCAACAAAATGTGACAAAAATCAAGGGGTGTGAATACTTTCTGAAGGCGCTGTATATAAGTAGCTGGATGGTGTGGGGTACATGGAGTAAACAAGATGGACATCACAGGGACTTTCAGGAAGGAAAGCAGGGAATTTGAAGGAAGTGGGTTTGGGGTGGATTAGCGGGGGTATAAAAGATTATGGTTTTGGATGGGGGACGATAAGAGGTGGTGGTGAACAGCTGTTTTGAAGACCTGGAGGGAAGAATGGGATTGAAGAGACTGCGGGAGTTTGTTCCAAAAGCGGGGAAAAATAGGAATGAAACAGTGAATGTGAGCAGTGATTCTTGATTTTGGTAGTTTTACCAGAAGGGGATTGCTGGCGGATCTTGAGCATCCTGCGGAAATATGGGGGTGGGAGACATATTGCAGATAGAGCTGGGGGGGGGGGGTGAGGCCGCAGAGGAGTCGGTAGAGGACAGAAAGACCACGGACCTGCCTGTGGTGAGAGAGTGAGAGACCCAAAGACTCAGCCTCACCGCGAGAGACACCAAAAATCCGAAATGCCTTGGTTTCCACAGTGTGAAGCCGAGAAAGGTGAAAGGCAGGAGCACCAGCCCAGAGGCGAGAGCAGTACTCCATCAGGCTGCAGACAAAATCTTTATAAGGGGGTGAGGAGCTCAGGTGTGCCAAGGAAGGACTTTGCATGACGGAGGATTCCCAGTCAGCAACTGGCTTTGGTTGAAAGGTTGGAAATGTGGCTTTCACAGGAAAGATCATGGTAAATAGTGAGACCTAGAAGCTTGAATGAAAGAACTTCAAGAGGATTGTTGAGAAAGTAGATTGGGGTGCGGGGTGCGGGGGGGGGGGGGGGTTCCAGATGGTCCTTTTGGAGAGACATAGTGAGAGTGTGAGATTTGTCCAGATTGAAAGACATGTTCCACGTGTTGGACCAGTTTGTGATTTTACCCAGATCTGCAGTGAGCGAAGAAGCTGCTGCTTGCTGGTCTGAGGGATGACAGATGGTACGGCAGAGGGTGGAGTCGTCAGCAAAGAGAAAAAGAGGAATTTCCAGAGTGCCGGAGGGATCATTGATGAAAACCAGAAAAAGGACAGGGCCCAGAACACTACCTTGAGGAACTCCAGCCTGGACAGGAAGAGGGGATGAGAGAACTCCATTTAGGGCCACACGTTGGCTGCTCCAGGAGAGGAAATCTGCGAGCCATGAGTGGAGATGGCCTTGGATACCATAGGTAGAGAGTTTGGTGAGCAGGGCAGGGTGCCAGACCATATTGAAGGCATGCGATATGTCTCGGGATATGGCTCTGGTTTCATTTCTGGCATTGAGGATCTCCATCCACTGTTGGGAGAGCAGAATCAGCATATCCAGGGTGGAGTGACATGGTCTGAATCCAAATTGATGATTGGAAATCAAGCCATTGGAGAAGAGGAAGGATTTAATGTCTGAAGTGATGATGGATTCCACAACCTTGCTGATGATTGGGAGAAGGCTGATTGGTCTGTAGTTGCAGGGATGAAAGTCGAAAGGAGGTCTAAAGGTCAAATAAAATCATCAATTGCCATCCGATTTACTTGAAATTTGAACACGGTTTGCATATTGAGTCACTCGAGCCTATTGGTTGAGATGAAAAGATCAAAGGTCACAAAATCATCAATTTTAATCCGATTGATAATTTGAACAGAATATATTTGCATATTTGGTCAATGAAATGGTTCAACCAATCCAAAGCTAGAAGCCGAGTCTTTTTGAGGTCCAAGGTCACATAGAATCGTCACTTTTGATCCAAATTAATTGAATTTTCAACAGGGTTTGCGTTTTGGGTCAACTAAGCCAATTATTTTCGAAGTTCAAAGGTTGAAGGTCGAGGACACATGTCAATTTTCATCCGATCGACTTTAAATTGGAAGAGAATTTGCATATTGGGTCACCGAATCGGTTCACCAATCAAAAGCTCGAAGCCCGTATTGTTTTTTGAGGTCCAAAGGCCAAGGTCGCAGCGACTGATTTTGCAAGTGCTGGCCAATGACCGCTTGTTTGTTTCTGTCTGTCTGTCCAGGCCATAATGTTTTTAGAATTTGCCCTTTTGTATTCAAATTTGACAAAACTTTATTCTGAGAATATTAATAAATTTTACATTTTTATTGTATTTTAGTTGTTGTTTTGGTCACATCCTGGTGTTGGCGCAGTGGTTAGGGCAGCGGCTTGGGATCCAAAAGGTCCTGAGTTCAAGCCCCGTTGGGCCACTGAATTAATACACCAGGGGGTTGACTCAGCCTGTCATCCTTCCGAGGTCGGCGAAATGAGTACCGGTATACTGGGCCGGTGTATACCCCGGTTAAAATAGGTGTACCATATCCCTGTGTCGTAAGAGGCGACCAGGGTTGTGTCAGGAAGGGCATCCGGCGTAAAACATGTGCCAAATCTCTATGCGGATCATACGGATGATCCGCTGTGGCGACCCCTAACGGGAGCAGCCGAAAGAAGAAGAAGAGGAGGAGTTGTTGTTTTGGTCATGTTTAGTTGGAGTACAAAGCGTACGCGGACGGGCTTTGCATCTCGGGATGCTTTCTGGTTTTAAAAGCGACCGAGGCACAATTATGCAATGAAATTTGAATTCAGAGTGGAACGGAGGAAGAGACAAACTCGACGGTATCACTTGCTCCAAACAAACACGGACTCAAAGTCGATCTTAGGATTCATTCTTCAACATGCAGACTCGTTATAAGAGAACACAGGACATGAAACAATTTATATTTCGGATATTGTAAGCAAGTTTTTGCCAAATGAAAATTTTTGTTGAAGCTATTTATGATTCTGAAAGACAACACAGGTTATATGGGGAGAGGGGAGTACAGAGAGGGCATCTCAAAGCAAAATCATACTATAATAACTTGAGAAGTGTCTGTTTGACTTGTATGTATTCCAGAACCGCTGGATGGAATGAGTCGAAAAGTGGTGGTTGTACGCTACTCGGGGGTGGGGGGAGAGGGGTGTGTAAGATAAACTTCATAGTCCCAGGGGTTTAGGGTAAGGGGAGGATGCCCATTCTCTTGATGCCAATATGTATGGTATATTCTCAGCTTCCAATGGAAGTGGGTATTAGAAGTCATCAGAAAATACACCAATCGTGGGGAAATTAACCTGCCCGTAGTTCTGGGGAATTTTATCCCTTGCATAAGGGCAGGTTTTTCGCGAGAACAGCACAACTCACCAGTGGCACTGGCATAGAGTACGCGGGCACGGGGCAGTTTTTCTTGCAACTTGAGCACTGCACAGCCCGTCTTGCTGGGCCGTGCCGAGCCATTAGGCCTCAGGTTCTTGGCTTTATGGCATTCATCCAACACAAGCTTGTGAGAGACAGTCAAGGCAATCACAACAGTGAATATTGTCATCTCCAATTCAGTTTTGAGGCAAGTCTTTTTTTGAGGGAGGTTGACATTAGTTGTAGCACACTCTCTCAGCAAGAAACACAAATCGGTACAAGATACCCATGTGTTGATGCTGCTACTCAACGTAATCAAACTGTCTTTAACTACAAACTGCTGTGGTACCACCATGTGTGAATCCTGAGTGTCGCTCCAGTCTCTGCAACAGAAATACCTGTTATGTGCAATCATTGTGGTTTACTGAGAGAGTGATGATGTACACACAGCGTACGAGAAAACATTCGCATATGAAATACTGCACTTGTGGTGTCAGTGAGATAAATTAACAATCAGCAAACAAGATGAATAAAATAATCAATGAACTCAAAATATCAGCATATGTGGAGCCCCCCCCCCCCAAATAAAAAATAGAAATCAGCCAATTGGTCAGGCATGTATGGGTTTGAGACCTAAAGTCTACAGAAGGATACGACACCATCAAAGTCTTGGCCACACCATTGCAGCAGCTGTTCCAAGCGTGTACGAGGACTGATGGCTTGGGTACTCCCAAGTACCAATGCTGTCCCTTGTTGACTCTCTCCAATCAGTGCTGCGTATGTGAGGAAGAGCACACCTTCTGCTTGGGGTCTCTCCGTGTAGCGAAACTATGGGGATTTGATGCAGATAAAGCATGGGAAATCTTGGTTAGATAGTTTGTTGGCAAACGAGACAAGACACATGACACAGCAAAACTATTCCACAAATGAAACGTGCACACACACACACACACACACACACACACACACACACACACACACACACACACACACACACACACACACACACACACACACACACACACGATAAACATAAAAAAATACAACAGAAAACCAAGGATAAGAAAAGAAGTAAAATACGAGGGGCGTTCAAAGAACTGTATGAATGAAAAACCTTCAATAGCTCCAAAAAATCCCGCCCCCCCCCCCAAAAAAAAACAATCAACGTTTTATATTTTTTTTAATTTAAGAGGATTTACACTCCATAAAATAAAAATAAGCAACAAAAGTTGAGGTTTGTATTGCTCGAGGCTAGTCATGGAAAAAACCCTCAAACGTTCATCGAGAACGTGTTCATATTCTGGTTCAAGCACATCAACCTGTACACTCCGTAAACGACAATATAGTACGACGACAGAAGCCAAAGTTAGGCTGTGACGTGAAAACAACATCGAGGCCTGAATAAAAGCATGCAAACTGGAAACGGCATCAGTCGAGAAATGAGCTACATTGGCAAGAATTGTTTCAACAACACGTGTGACCACCATTGAACCCAATCCAAGCTTTTCAGTGATGAAATCAAATGATCCAGCTTTGGCTGTGTGATGTTGCACCATCCTTTCCACATCCAGTTGATCAAAATACTGTGGGTGGACTTGGCGACCACTACCATGCCTCGTATGGACGCCCCAAGAACGTTTGACTGCATTTAAGTGCGGAGATCAGGAAGGCAAGTTCATGCGAGTGATGTAGTGGTCCTGAAGTACAGCGTTGATGACAAGGATGGAATGCATGGGTGTTGTCATGCACAAACATGAAGTTGTGAGGTTACTGTTAGGACAGAGGTGTGACGATGGGGGTAATAATCTCATCCCTATAGTCCAACAGCAGTCAAAGCATTCCTCAGAATGATGACAAAATCAGTTCTTTGGCCAACGGTAATATCAGCCCACACCATGCTATCATGCTGTCCCCGCCAAACCAATCATGCCGCCTTATAATACAATTAGCATATTGTTCCCCACCTCGTCTCCAGACTCTTGAACACAAATCACTGAAGCATCGGCAGAATCTAGATGCATCGCTTGAATTAATATGGCACCAATCCTTAACTCTCCATGTTGAAAATTGCATGTGCTGTCATCGATGGCACTGTGTTAGAGGGGTGCAGACCAATGGTCTTCTGGACGTGTTCCACTTCCTTTAAGCATGTTCTGTCTGGGTCGAAATTCGATGGTTGATCGCTCTTTGGCTGGGAAACAACATGCCGTTCCTTCCGGCATGAGCGGCAACGTAAGCTTCCTCCCAAGGGGCTGTAACCCTTGGCTGACCTGCATGACGTCTCTCCCTGAACTGTGCAGTCAGAAGGTACCTTGTTCAGACAATGACAAACATTCTTGTTCACCTCCTGTGTCCTCCTCCCCTTGCTCTTATTCTTCCCAATGTCCTTTATTCTTCAAATTTTCCCTCTACCCTCTTGTTCAGGTGTCCAAATCGATAGCATATTTCACAGTTTAAAAGTCGTAGCTCCATTTGTGAGTCGTATATCATTGGAATAAGAAAATGCAAGAATCAAATATTTCTACTTGGAGATCAGAAAATAAAATGTATCGTTTTTGGATGCCCGGTGTTGGCTTAATGGTTAGAGTGGTGGGCTTAGGATCCGAGGATCCCGAGTTCAAATCCCACTCGGCTGTTGAATTAATACCAGGTGGGGTTGACTCTGCCCGTCATCCTTCCGAGGTCGGCAAAATGAGTGCCAGCTTGCTGGTATCCTGTGTCGGAGTGGCGACCCGTCCAGGATTGTGCCCAATAGCCAAGGAGACTGCTGAGGCAGCACCAACGCTCTGCACAGAGTATGGTCCCGATGGATGGATGGATGGATGGATTGTTTTTGGCCCTATTTGTGAAAAATCACTTTAAAAATTATAGTATTTGGATCTTCACCAAAATCTAATCAATTTGTCCTTGTCACACACCCAACTTGTCCACCAAGTTTTGTCCGAATCTGTCCATAACTTTTTGAGTTATTCTTCTCACAGACAAACAGGTATGAAAACACAACCTCCACCCACCTTCAATTGCGGAGGTTATAAAATGGCATTTCCTGGACCTCATTCATATAACTTTTTGAAGGCCCCACGTATATACAAGAGCAGTGTAATTCTAATATTTTTAAACTAATAACTCTCAGCATAAACATTTAATTGTGAATAACAATATTGTTTCAGAATCAATTTGTCCAACCTTGCTGAGGCTGAAGATGGGAATATGTCCTGCCCCCACATCTCTCAGATCCCTCTCAGCATCATAGAGCAGATCGTTGGACACGCTAAGCCTGAAAGAAGGATGGGGTTTCAAATGTCAGTCTGGAAGTTGCGAAAGCAGTCATAATCACAGAAGCCACTTCGGATAGACGTGGCTAGCCTCATCAGTGAGCACGTCAAGAACATGTCCACCGTTGAGAAATGTATTCAATTTTTATTTCTATTTTTCACTGATGTGCAGAGAAGCAAATAAAAAGAGGTGCCGCAAGGTAAAGGGGTGAAGGACGGAAATAATGGGAGGGTAAGGGAACAATAATTCCGTACCACAGAGCCTTACGCCGACCAAGCAAAAAGTTCTCGAAGATAATAGCAGCGGCGGTTCGGCCTTTCCCAACACCTGCACCATCCCCGATGAGGAACCCGCCACGCTCCCCACCAGGAAGAATAACCTCGTGTCGCTTGGGGAGGAAAAGATGATGTAATGTTGAATTGTGATATGGAATTCAGCATCACAGCATAAGTAACAAAGCCATAATTTGGGCTGACATGATAACTAACCTAGAGGTATGCACACTCGCCTCTGAGGTGTCTAGCCTGGGTTCAAATAATGACCCAGCCATAAACTTTCATCCTGGCGTTTTGGAGGAAGGTGAGGCATCGGTCCTTCGGATGGATGTTAAAGCCTTAAATGTGAAACACCTTCATAATATCCCATGTGCCAGCATTCTTTGGTGGACGTTAAATATCGCATGGTGTCCTTTGCGAATAGAAGGCGAGATATTGCCGTCACCATGGCCAAATTCCAAATTCCTGCTCTAACCTACAAGGGGCACGGCATCAGTGGCACAGCTGTGCCCCCAGAAAATGACCCTACTTGAGATGTGCTGCAAAAGAAAGAAAACGAAGAAGAGAGACAGCTCTAATCCACATTTAATTTTTTGCTACATCAACTGATTTCAGAAGCAGCCACCACTCTTTGGCTCTTTTTGTGATAGTGACATCGATCTTGTGATTCGTTCTCACATTCGGTGGCTCCTTATGTCCATCATAGGTAATGGGAGGTATTCCAATCATGTTGCTTGCCTAGTTCTCACAATAATAATGAGGCATTTAGATAATATCATTTGCCGTAAATAATCATGTAAAGTTTTCTTTTTGAAAACTTTCTGTGTTTATTTCCTTCAAGTTAACTCCAATTCAAATAACTCCTACCGTGCTAATGCTGGCTTGTATTTTTATTTATTTATAAAGGGCGAGAATAAAACTCCATAAATGCACAAGTTAATTTTCTAATTCTTCATCGATAAATCAAAGTCGAAGTGAAATGAGCAACGATAAACTCAATATCTGTCATCACAAAGCGATCGTTAAACAGAAGCCTCCCCCCAGCGCCCGCGATCCAATGATGGCTCTTTTTTATTTTTTTTACACCACCATATGACCTTGACCTTCAACATTTAGGGATCGAGTGTAAATTAAGAAAAATGTGTCTCCATCCACATTATATCCATAAAACTAAACATCATGAAAATCGAAGGAAAATTATTCAAGTTATGATCAAGAAAGGTGTTTTTTCTTAATTAGGTCACAATCCAAAAAAAAAACAAGGACAAATGTGTCCAAGAGCCGCGTCCTAAAGGCAACAACAACTTCCGATATTTTGTCCCGTGCCTTGATGGAGCCAATAGCGAGACCCGTCATGGAGGCAACTGTTCGTGACGAGAAAATAGTGTATTTACGAAATTACAACACATTAAATGGAATAATCTTTAAATAGTAACGTGAACTTTTCGAAACTTTAAAGCAAATGTCCGAATATATTTAAAAGTTCATGATAGACGCTCTCAAAAGGCACCGTCTATGTGAGGATGTGTACAGGTGTTTAGTATTTAAGGAGATCCGGATCCTGTATATAAAAGAGCCGAGTCCTTAAAGTATTGTCTTCACCAGAAGAACAACAACAACAAGAACAACGCGGAGCTCTCTTAGAGCAGCGTTTGCTACGCGAGACGCTGCTAAAAATGGGGTCAAGGACACTAATCAAATTTCAGGTGCACAACTTCAGTGCATGTCCACAATTATGATACAAGAACGTGTTGGGAAGGCAAAGTGGTTTTTAAGATTCCACATTGGCAAAATTGAGCAATGACAAAAAAAACTAATTTTTTTAAGCCCGCCACTGACCAAGGAGTATGGTGTAAATAACGTGTAAATGCGGCTTGCTCTTGGATATCGAGAGAGGGCCATTTCGTTATGATCGAGCAAACCTTGGTTGAGTTTTAGTTAAAAAAAAAAAAAGAGTTAAAATGTCTATAATTGGGTCATGACTGTGATTATTTTTTTAAAGGGGGGCAATACCTCTGGGCGCTCACCTGGTAGTGGCTGGATAAGATAACGAGGGAACCACTAGTAGGAATGGATGGCCCACAAAATATATAACGGAGAAGTAAGTAAATACCTTTGGATTAGTATTTTTAAATGCCACAAACAAATCTCGGTACATCACGGGTGATAAAGGTTACGGTCAATTTTCATTTAAATTGTGTTTGGTTTCCGAGAAGAAAGCAAATACCTCTCATGGGGGGGGGGGGGTTCAGAAGCCCCATAGACACCTTTAGACCCAGATATTTTTTTTAATGGCGTGAACAATCTTTAGTACATCACGGGTGTTATGTGGTTAAGTTTCATCGGAATTGTGGGTGTGTAGTTTCAGAGAAAAAAAAAGCAAATACATATTTTGGGGGGCAACCCCTCTTATATCCCCTTCGACCCAAATTTTTCTAATGTCATGAACAAACTTTGGTACATCACGGGTGACGAAGGTTTTGATTAAGTTTAATCGGAATTGTGTAGTTTCTGAGAAGAAACCAAATCCCTCTTTTGGAGGGGCAAACCTCCTGTAGACCCACTTAGACCCCAATTTTTTTTAATGCCATAAACAATTTTTGGTACATCACGGGTGATGAAGGTTGGAGTCAAGTTTCATCAGAATTGTGTGCGGAGTTTCGGAGAAGAAAGCAAATACATATTTTGGGGGGCAACCCCTGTAGCCCCCCTTTTGGCCCGATTGTTTTTTTTTAATGCCATGAACAAACTTTGGTACATATGCCATGATGAATGTTGTGGTACAGTTTAGACAAAATGGTATGTGTAGTTTCAGAGTAGTTCTTGAAAGTATTTGTGGACGGATAGACGGACGATGCGACGTCCCACAAGCTCCCCGGAACTACGTTCGAGGCGAGCTAAAAATTAGGTCAGGGCACAAAAAAAAAAAAAAAACGACGTTAACCGCACATACTTTCGATTCCCGTTATTGATGCAAAATTTCATTCTGAAAGTCCCAGCCGGCTCTGAGATGCAGCTCGGATATTGGCAGAAAACCCTAAACGGTGGTTTAGTACTCCAAGGGGTGTAAGCCACCTTCAGCTGGGAGTGATATGATGTAAATTAATCTTAAGTGCACCTTGCTCCAGGCAGTCCAGTGAGGGCAATTTTATTCTCATCAAAAAAAAAAAAGAGAAAAGTTCTGATCAGACAAGATACAGCTTGGAAATTCGCAGGAACAAAAAAAAAGGAAGAAAAAAAAAACAAACCAAAATGGTGGTTTAGTACTCCTAGCAGTGTACGAAACTCCGAGGTACCATTAAAAACTGGGGGCACTAATTGTATAAACAACCCCTAAAACAGGTATAAGCCTCGCCCTGTCCAATAGGACGATGAAGCCACAAGTCTGGGGCCAGTTCTCATAAATGATGGTTTTAGTTCCAGAATCTCCTGACCTCTGGTTGGCTTCTCTCCCACAGGCAAAGTACAAGCTGGAATTACTACAGCTGATTGTTAGCAAAACTTTCTGACATGTCAACAACAGTTGATTGCCATCGTCTTGTCCAAAAGTTTGTCTTCACTGAGAGGTAATAGTTCACTTTCTCTTTCAGAGGATTCCATATGAAGAGCTGAATTCCTTGTGCTACAACATTCTAGGAGAACCTCGTTGGGCATGTTTGTGGAAAAATGGAAAACCCACCATCACATTGGAAATCCATACAAGTTTTATGAATATCGATTTAATGCAATGCTTTCGATCATTACTCTAACGGGGAAAATAATTGGCAAAGTGGTAGAAATCAACACTCAGAAGTCACCTATTTTGTGACAAATGCCATTTAAGTTTGGCTATTGATAGATCTCTTTTAGTAGTATGCAAAGTCTACCTGGCAGGCGTAGATAACAGCTTCAAGCTGCAAACCAGACAAAGCAGTTTCAGAGGGCAGTGCAGGTTCATAGGTGGGGTCTGGAGGTGCAACGCTGGCCAAAGTACTGGTTTCAACCACAGAGTCAGGGTGCAAACCCCCAAGGTGAACTAGGAGGATGCATACATGAAGGCACAGTCAGACAAACAGGTCTGGGCATGATTCCATCTGGAATATTTAGTTTTGGTAAGACCAATATACTGTGAACAGTGGAACAATTCTGAAGAAAGGTTGAAGAGTCATTCAACAGAAATAGAGCGCAAGTGTATTGTTACGATACATGTCTGCACACTAGCGCACAAGCTGGACAGCAATCACAGACCCAGGACAATATGTTGTCTTTCATAAATGATATTCACGAGATTGAGCAACCCGTTATGACAGGCTGTTCACCTTCAGGAAATAATTGTATTGCATGGACATCATTTTGGTTATAAGGAGGTTTTGTGATGTCAGTAAGGAGGTTTTTAAAAAAAAAAAATTTGGATACATAGTTGAGTCTCATGGAAGAGCTAGTACAGTGAAGGATCAGGACATAGCTGACAAACACAGGACGCAAAGCACGCATGCATGGGGTGGACAAAATGGATACAGAAGGAAACTCCAAGGAGGGAAAAAACTAGAAAA
>NC_140966.1:92963684-92971184 GCF_056783735.1 Eptatretus burgeri | reverse complement strand
CCTCCGTGTGATTTATTGCACAAGCTCCACTATGAGCCTTGTGTAGATGTAAACAAAATATAAAAAGGCATAAAGTGCAAAGATTTTGCACGGATAAGTTGCAGAAACGGATAATGCAGCAATATTGAAAATGTAACAACAGGACATTGAGGAAAGGTTGAAGAGATGACATTTAAAAGATAAAACCAATCAGCCTAAATGATGCAACAGCCCCACCTTTGGCTGGTCTGTAGTCCGTATACGTCTCTGCTTGAACCAAGTCTTCACTTTCTTCTTCACTCTCATCTCGCTCTGAGGGCTGAATGTGCAAAACCCATACAAAGTATTATCAGTTGTATTTTTTTTTATTAATGATGTGAGATTTTCTCCAAAGTATTCAAAACTGTTGGAGGGCGTTGTACATGTTACACAAACATGAGCTTCTACATCAAACATAACAGCAGTAAACCAGGCTGAACAGTTTAGTTTTGTATCCCACTGATAAACCTGATCTCCATCCAGACCTGAACCAGAATCTAAATCGGCTTGTTCTTGTCACCTCCCCAACTCATCCACCAAGTTTTGTCACAATCTGTCCATAACATTTTGAGATAGCCCGTTTGCAGACAGACAGACAGACAGACAGACAGACAGGCAGACAGACAGAGAGGTGAAAACATAACCTCCGTACACCTTCGGCGATGGCGTTAAACAGAATGCAGGACATGTAAAACTGAAAAATTGAATTATTTCTATAATTATTTATCAGTTTGAGGATTACGGTTGCATTGCCCTTCTCTCTTAGACACTTTAGTGGTCACCCCACCCCAAGCTGCTCTGAGGGCAGTAAGAGTCCACCAAAATGTGTACAGTGGTACCTCTCGTAACAGGCTGGCCGGATGGCCGAGAGATATGCACACGCACCTCTGAGTTGTCCAGCCTGGGTTTGAATCTCAAAAATGCTATAAACTGTCATCTTGGTGTTTTGCAGGCAGGGCGAGGTATCAGTGTGTGTGTGTGTGTGTGTGTGTGTGTGTGTGTGTGTGTGTGTGTGTGTGTGTGTGTGTGTGTGTGTGTGTGTGTGTGTGTGTGTGCCGTCCATTGGATGGATGTCCAACTGGGCATCGCTGCCTGCCAGCATTACTTGCTGGAAGCTAAAGACCCCTTTTTAGAGGTGAGCAAAGGCAGTCACCCTGAACAAATGACAATTTCCAGCCCAAAAATGTAATAAGGTTAGATATATAGACAGTAACTTAATTAGCGCTTTAAAGGTTATTAACAGAGTAATAAAATCTCTACGTTGTTGAGTTGGAAAGCCAGTGAAGGGTCTTCAGAATTGGAGTAACTCGACGATGATTCAAGAAGTGTCTGTTCGTTTGACATCTATGCACTCCTTAAATTCTGGATTGGGGGGGGGGCAGGGTGGCGGAGGGGAGGGAGGAGGTTTCAATGGGAAAATAAATTAATAGTCTTGGAGGTTCAAGGTTGCAAGCACCCCAATTCTATCTAGGTAAAGTGCATCACTATAGCGACGCTCATGGTGAAGATAGACCAGGGTCAGGGGGTTTGACACAGTCACCCTGAACATTTGAGTGACAGAGCACAGAGAAACCTCAATGGTTGTCATCCATGGAAAGGAAGAAATTTCTCCTCGATTGCCACGCTGAATGTGGATAGTAATGCGACGTCAGAAACAAGGTGTCACCGGTATCGAGGGTGCCCAGGGGAGTCGCGTCACATCCCCCAAGCTCGGCAGCTGTTTGTCGGAAGTCGATTCCAGTGCCATCTCTTGCATTTGTCTGCACGCATGTGCACAATTTGTGCTGCAACTCCTCCATGACCCTTAGCTCCGATAAAAATAATTTAATAACAAAATTTTAAAAACCTTTCCTTTCATCCACACATTGCTAAAAATGTGCAAATCGTTTTTTTTTTGTATTTGCACAATGCTGCCCAAATCCCCTCAATGCCTAAATCATCGGACAACTGAAACTTTCGTTGATGCTCTCGTTACATCACATACGATTACTGCTATCCTCTGCTGGCAGGCTTTAAAATACAAATAGAAAATGATTGTTTTTCCTTTACCCCGTTTTGTTTTTAATTTTTCTGAAAAAAAAAAAAATGTTCCCACCTCTGGAACAAACTCCCACCCTCTCTTCAATCTCACTCCTCCCTCCGGGTCTTCAAAACAGCTGTTCACCATCATGTCTTATCTTCCCCCATCCAAAATCTTGATCTTTACTACCCCCATTAATCCACCCCAAACTCACCTCCTTCAAATTCCCTGTTTTCCTTCCGGAAAGTTCCTGTAGTACCATCTTGTTTACCCTGTGTACCCCGCCCAATCGCTCTCCCTTCCACAGATATCCTATTGTCCCTGTTCCCCACTATTTTGTGATTCCCTCTCCCACCCCTCTTTTCTCCTGCCGAAATGTTTCTGTGTATCAGCTTTTACACGAGTCTCGACATGGTATGCAATTTATTTATTTATTTTTTTTAATACGAGTGCCCTTTCAAGGAACTTCGACATCGGAGGAGGCCATTTCGCCCATCAAAGCCTGTGCTATTATTGCCAACTTATGGTTGCGTCTCCACGTTCCAATCTTTTAAAACGTTGAGCGTCAAGCAAGGAAGCAGCACATCCCATTTTATAATGTTTGATACGACTTCGTCAGGGTTAGAATCGAACTGCTGACCTCCCAGACTCAGAGCGAATGCTCCAGCCATTGCGCTGCCGCGTCTGATGTTGCGTTAATCGTGGCACCGAAGTTAGAGACCGAAATAGCGACCATTAAAAACAAAAATCAGACCGTGATGATCCCCAAGTTTCACGAATTGAGGTTGAAGCTTTGCAAGGAGTGATGAACATCCAAGGATCAACGTGTCCATCTTGGCACATTCAATTCAAGGAAGTTCCATGATGTCTGTTCTTTTATAGTTCAGCGAGACAAATTCAGTGTTGTAGAAAACAGCAGGTTTCATGGACAGGTAGAACTGAGTATCATCTGCGTAGCACTTAAATTTCATAAAATAGTACCAAGCATATGCAGATAAAAGAGACAACAAAAGTGGACCAACAATACGTCCCTGAGGAACACCGACAGATAGATGAATTCGCTTTCTCATCACAGTTCCTGGTAATGTGCATTTATCAACGCATGAGTAAAATCAAGTAACAAAAGTTTCACTTTTGATTTCAAAGCCAGACGAATTGTGACAAATCAACTCCCATTTCTCTCTTAAATCTTCATAGCGTACCTTGAATAGAAAACAAATTTCAGTCGATCTGATAAAGTACAAGTCAAAACACTGTACAGTCTCAGTTGCCAGGTCTTCGAACAAAGCTTACAGTGAAAGGTTCTGACCTTGTTCATCCTGCCAATTGATCCAGGAAATCAAGATTCAAAAGCAAAGCCGCAAACAGGACTGTGTATATTTTTATTACTATTTTGCTTCTATATTTTTGTATACACAAATCAAGGCTTGCGGAAGAGCTGGATCACTGAACAGATCAGGCGGTCAACTGCGACAAAGGTACTCTCAATACCGTCAACAATGACACCATAAATAAAGTCTTAGACTTCAAGTACTTCGGATCAAGAGTGATGAGTTCGGAGAAGGACATAAAGGTACGGAAGGTGCTATGAATGACATGAAGAAGACATGGAAGTCGAACCTGACTCGAGGGCTCAAAAAGAGGATCTTCATAGCTGCCGTCGAGTCCATTCTCACGTACGGATGCGAGACGTGGACACTCACCAAGACCATGCTAAAAAGTCATTAGATGGTTGCTACACATGAATTCTCCGGATGGCTCTTGATGTCAGTTGGCAGCAGCACATGACGAACGTCGAGCTCTATGACGACCTAGCGATGCCCACCACTAAAACCGAGGCAAGAAGACTGCAACTCGCGAGGCACTGTTTCCCGCCACCCCCGAGTTACCTGCCAGCCGAGTCATCACATGGGAGCCCGAGCATCAGAGGATGAATCCTGGGCGCCCTCCCAAGACAATGGTCAACACGCTCCTAGAAGACAGTGGCGCGGCTAATGTACATGAGGTGAACACACTGATGAGAGACAGGGAGAAGTGGAGAGTCCATCATCGTACCCGATGCTGGCTCTTTCGGCCCGAGTCGACGTAGTGTAGTGGAGAGTGAGTAGGACGAGTACCTCTGTAGAGATGGGTAATACATTGATTTCTATTGTTCTGGAGATCGTCGTCATAGTTGTTCAGGATAAGGGTTCCTTATTAAAAAGCCTGGATGTCGAGGTCCTGGGTTTCGAAGAAATAATCCTGGGGCGATTCGCCTCGTTCAGGGTGGCTCTGTCAAACCCCCGACCGTGGTCGATCAATTTGAGCCATGCCGACACACTCGTCCTTTCTTTTGATTTTCTATATTGAAGAGCGCCGTGTTTGTTCTCAACTTTAAACAAGGACAAATGTGTCCAAGAGCCGCGTCATAAAGGTTTTGTCTTCACCAGAAGAAGATAAACAAGAAGAAGAAGAACAACAACAACGCAGAGCTCTCTTAGAGCCAGTGTTCGCAACGCGACGTGGCTAAAAAGTAATGAAACATTCTCACTGCAGGCTGGTCGGTGGTCTTTCTGTCTTCTACCGTCTCCTCTCCAGCCTAGCCCCCCCCTGCTCTCTCTGCAATTTGTCCCCACCACATTTCCGCAGGGCACTCAAGGTCCACCAACAACCCCCTTCTGGTAAAACTACCAAAATCACGAATCACTTTCACTCTTTCATTCCTCTTTTTTTCCCGCCTTTGAAATAAACTCCCTCACTATTCAATCCCACTCTTCCCTCCAGGCCTTCAAAACAGCTGTTCACCACCACCTCTTATCGTCCCCCATCCAAATCCTCGATCTTTTCTACCCCCGATAATCCACCCAAACCTCCTTCAAATTCCCTGCTTTCCTTCCTGAAAGTCCCTGTAGTGTCCATCTTGTATTCCCCATGTTCCCCGCCCCATCCCTCTCCCTTCCACTGATCTCCTAAAGTCTATGTTCCCCACTGTTTTGTCCTCCCCACTCCCTCCCCTCTTGTCTCATGCCCCCCCCTTGCTGTGCGTTGTGTGTTAGCTCTCATACGAGCCTCGACAAGGTATTAAAAAAATAAATAAATAAATAAAAACATACCATGCACGTGCTGCAAATCTTTGCTCATACACTCCCACTTATATTCAGTCAATTGTGATGTTATAAACCGAAAACAGCACATTATATTACAGCCTAACAAGGCTTGCGTTAAGTGAGATCATTATTGGAAACTTCTTCCACATCATAACACATCGACTGCCTGTTTTGTGTTCATCGCTGAGAATTACAACATATTAACACACTAATTAACGAGAAGGGCACTTGGGAGAGCGCATACCTCCACCACGCAATGCCTGATTCACGAGAACATATCGGGCCCAATACATTTTTGAAATATCATGCGATACAGTACAATATCGTTTTTGGCCCCATCTCTCAACGGTAAAGAATCACTTTAAACATTAAATAATTATCGTATCCATATCTGGATCTTCACCAAAATCGAAGCAATTCTTCCTTGTCACACTCCCAATGTGTCCATCACGATTCATCCAAATCCGTCCACAACTTTTTGAGATATCCTGCCATATATCGTTTTTGGCCTGATCTTTCAATGGTGAAGAATCATTAAAAAAAATTCTCGTAGTCGGATCCGGATTCGGATCTTCACCAAAATCTAATCAGTTCATCCATGTCACACATCCAATGTGTCCACAAAATTCCAATCGGATCCGTCCACAACCTTTTGAGATATCCTGTACACAGACAAACAGACAGACAGAAAGACAGAAAGAGGTGAAAACATAACCTCCTTCACCTCCAGTGGAGGAGGTAATAATCAGAATCACTACAATTTAACAGGTAGAAGTCAATTAACTTGGTGTGCGATTTTGAAGGTGATTGGTTCCACCTGAGTTAATTTACAATTGCTATTATAAAAGGGGGGGGGGGAGGTGGACACTTTTCCAACCAATATATTCTTGTTTTGAACTATTATATGAATTTTCTGAAATTTGGAGAATTTCTTTTTCATTTGGAAGTTGTGGGTTACGATGTGCAAATAAAGGTGGGAAAAGTCTAATTTAATGCAATTTCCTTCCAGGCTACAAGGCAACACAAGGTGAAAATTTTGAAAGGGGGATGGCACTAGATGTATATGTATATATATATATATATATATATAAAGACCCACCCGCATCTCTCACCTGTGAACGGAGGGAATAAGCAATCAGTTCCCACCTTATCAATTAAACCCAGGTGGCGAGGATTATATAAATAGACACCTCCCATGCTCCTCTAGCCGAAGAAATTCCACAAAGGGCTTACCTTTGTAGGCTTTCATGGTTGCTTTATGCAACTTCTTCAGCTGGAAGAGCATAGGAGGAGTCGATTTGCGTGTCCGTCCGTCAGTAACTCCAAAATCATGAAACCTCGCAGCCTGAAACTTTGTATGCATACTAAGGGAATGTGGTGCACATTTGAAAATTGGGTTTTTGGGTTAATTTAAACACCCCTATTGAAGATGATTTAGGGGGTGCTCATCACAAAAAAACCAAAATAAGCCTCACCAAGATGGTGGCATGCCATCTTGGTTAGCCCTGTCAGATCGTAGGAGTCTTAAGCTGCCATTTTTTGTTGTTGTTGGCCTGCTCAACAATGCCTTGACTTGGAAAAGGCTGCAACGATTTCCTCACGATGAAGTTATTTTTTTTTCTCACTTTCCTCATATCATCATATGTATAATTATAATCAACATACTTACGAATCGCTGGATACATTGCAATGTTTATAAACGCCCGGAGGGAGATGGCAGTGTTTGTGGCTTTATTTAATTTCCGCACATGCCACTAGTTCTAGAATCTCGTAAACAAAGCCGAATTTCAAAATATAAGCTTCAGAATTGAACTTAGCAGAAGTTCCGACTGCTTAAAAAAAAAGTGTTCATTTTTCTAATTTGGACATAGTTTCACATTTCGGGCATCTCTGGGAGGTGTTTAATATGGCAGATCAGCGATTGCTAATCACTTGCCAAGCCAGCTGTTCCTTATCAACCGTTTCGTTGGAGTGCTTAAGCCACTTGGCGAGCACTCTACAATATTCGCACTGTCACTGAATACTGTATACCAATCGACTTGAACAAAGTTCAGGGGCTCCTCGCCTGCATTGGCCCTACGCGTTGTTTTGCGGTGCGTCGGGCGGAAGCTGACTTGCTAAGAATGCACAATTTTATTTTACACCACATTTTCCCTTTTTGTGCATTCCTCTTTCACGATACGACCTGTCACTTCAGCATCAATAAACACAAATAAAAATTAAACGTTTCCTTTTTTAAAGTTAATTTAACTGTGTCGGAGTGCTTGCTTGGAGTACTCTTCATGCTTCGATCTCCACAAGCTTCCATGGTGATACCGCGGCACGTGGACAGCTCCGGAGTTACGGCGGCAAAATAAATTACTGTAGATCATAACA
>NC_140966.1:92945829-92963184 GCF_056783735.1 Eptatretus burgeri | reverse complement strand
AATCTTGTGAAGTACCTTTGGGGCGCAGGTCCGCACGCAGAGAGAGGGCGGGCTTCCCTGCATGGCTGAAATTCCGCCCAGAAAGGGTGGACCCATGGAAGCCCCGTCCACCAAAGGCTAACAGTGACGTCTGTTCCATCGAGCCCACTCTCCCCATTCGGGGAGGTCCATAAAAGTTACGTACGCCCATCCTTAAGGCCCTGTCACACCTTGACGATTGAGAAGAAGCGCATGCCTGACGCATGCACCCACAAAAACGCCGGCACACGGCCGAATATGGTGGGTAAGTTTGTATACGTTAAGAGCACGCTTGGCATACGCTGTAGTATCGCTACCTTTTTTCGTAGTACGCTGGCATATCGGGCCAGAGTATCATTGTAGTATCGTTAGACAATTTTTCCATGCTTGAAATTTTTCGACGTGACATGCCAGCGTGATGACTCATTGCTCCGCCGCGACACGCTTGGCCATTAGTTGTAGGCATCGCCACGCGATCGCTGATAGCGTTGGACACACATTACTTGTTTAGTTATCTCATAAGCCCAAACACCATCACAGTAACGGTTTTAGCGCCAGTGTTCCAGACTCCCTGTTTTTTTTTTTCTTTGGTATGACGGTGATGTTGACACTTCCCGATTTCTAGTGCCCACCATCGCACCGCGAGGGTGCAGGTAATCTGTGACCAGTCTCGTGGGACTCGTCTGGTCTGCCAAGTCCCACGCTCATAGCTGGCCCACGGGCCCCGTCTTACCCCCTTATCTTTGAGAGTGGCCTTTTCTTTTGTTTTTTTTTGTATGGATCTTGTGGCGCCGTGGTCTGGTAAAGTAAAACTGCATAAGTGCTGCTGTGTGTCTCGCGTATTCGGTGGTAGCTCTCCAGATTGTTGTTTTTATTTTAAACTGACATATGTGTGCTCTTTCCGTGGTGTCAT
Organism: Eptatretus burgeri; assembly: GCF_056783735.1. Lineage (NCBI taxonomy): Eukaryota > Metazoa > Chordata > Myxini > Myxiniformes > Myxinidae > Eptatretus > Eptatretus burgeri. The sequence goes on along the minus strand of NC_140966.1, from coordinate 92,962,253 downwards.
GTAAATAAAGTGCATTATGTTGAATTGTTCCTCGCTTCGCCAAGGCGCCCTTTCCTTCGCTTGAATCTCCATCTTTGCTTCACGTAACGGGTTCGTCAGGGCTTAATACGCCCGATAATTAATCGGAACCGCCGAGGCCGACGACATAACACCGCCGGGTTATCCTGGATCGCACGGAACGGGACCGCTTAAGAGGCCCTTGTCCGAAGTCGACCTGGCGGTTAGGTGCGATCGTTCGGCTTACTATCCGGGCGAGTACTGAGGTAGGTCGAGCTTGGCGAATAACCCTATCCTCGCTGGTGGCCGATTGGCACGATCGCGGGTGAGGCCGAAAGCGCCCACCTGGTGACTAGCTCCTGGCAATTAGTCCGAGAGGGTCATGACAGAATTGTCCGTCCGGGGTGGGATGTGTCACGATCCGAGCCCCAATGCGTGGTCGATCGCACGCCGGGCTGGCGCTAATTCATTAATCATCATCATATATACACACATATATACACAAGTAGATATGTGTGTGTGTGTATATTCATATTATTATATTATATATTATATTATTATTATTATTATATATATATATATATATATATACATATCCACCTGTGCATATATGTGTGTGTGTATTATTATTATTATTATTATTATTATTATTATTATATATTATTATTATTATATATATATATATATATATATATATATATATACATTACATTATTAATATACATATCCACTCAGGCATACATGCAGTGTGTGCACACACACACACACACACACACACACACACACACACACACACACACACACACACACACACACACACACACACACACACACACATCACCGATATACCACACACATCCAACCTGCGCATTACATACGCAAGTAAGTAAGTGCATTAATATCCACACACATACACATATACACACACACACATATATATACGACACACACACACACACACACACACACACACACACACACACACACATATACCAATATATATATATACACACATATACGGCCATTACCATTACGACATTACGTCCGCGTCAATTTCCAGGCGGTCGCGACGGCCTGGGGATCCGGCTGGTCCCGAGTCCAAGCTCCGCTAATACCGCCGAATCAACATCAGGGGCTGACTCAGTCCGTCATCCTTCTGAGGTCGGCGAAATGAGTGCCAGTGTACTGGTCCCGGTGTATGCCTCCGGGTTAGAATAGGTGTACCATATCCCTGTGTGTCGTGAAGAGGGCAACCAGGTTTGGCGCCAGGGAAGGGCATCCGGCCATAAAACATTGCCTCAAGAAAAAGCCAAACTCCTTGCACAGCAGGGAAAAATGACTGTAAAAATGGTCATTTTTTATTATATATATATATATATATATATATATATATATATATATATATATATATATATATATATATATATATATATATATATATATATATATATATATATTTATTGTTACAGTTGTAGAAATTCGCAGATCACCATTCAGGTTCCCCGCAGTTCAAGCTATGTCGCATAAGTGTGTGATCCAGGTTAGATTTCCCGACCAATGTATAACAGGAATTATTCGTGTGCCGGACTGTGCATCTTCAGTTATCCGTTATTCTGGCTCTATCTTTTATTTTTTAACATTAACAACAACGACAATAGCAACAACAACGACAATAACAACAACAACGACGCATAACCCACGGCGCTGCTTATGGTGATCTCCAACACGGTCAAGCGTTGTTTTTTACGCTGATCTCAAACACGGCCACGCTTGATGGCAAGATCGGTTTGATGGCAGCCGGGGGTGAAGGGTCGAAGGTGAAAGAGCGAGCACTCCTCGAACCCGATAAAGAGCCGTGCTGGAACGCTGAGAAGCAATAATATATAATGGGCAGCAATAATAACATGTTCAGCAGTATATAGGATTACAATTACTGTATTGTAGTGTCAGTAAGTGTTAAGTCTAATCAATAGTTTTAAATAATGTTCTGCAGTAGTAATTTTTCTGTACTTCAGCTTCAGTTTTTGGATCATTGTGAAACGTCATTAGTTCAGGCTTTCAGCATATACCCCTACCAATTATCCTCACATTCATTACCATGTAGATCTATAACACTTGTTCTCGCAAACTGGCTGGCCTCAAGCACACAGTGTTGTGCATGCTACAGCAGATAGTAATCTGACTTATCTTATCAATCCAAGGTGGAAAGTGTGTAGACACAATAATTACATGGCAGTTAAAACTGCCGGTTGAACACGAACAGAGGAACACAAAGGATGTGAAGACTGAACAGCAGACAGACTTGAAAAATGTTTTTCGATTGTATACTGGTCCGTAAGATTCCTCCGTTAACCACACTCATTAAGGTGTGATTGCCTCTCGGCCAATTGTCGCCATGTGGGCCCACCCCCACAAGGCTGATTGATTTGGCCCCTTTATTGCCCTATGCGTAGGTACGCGAACGCTTACTTTTGTGGAATCCCTTGAAGTTGTAGAAAAATTTGAGTAGCCATGGGCCTTCCTGCTGTAAAATGCCATTGAATCGTATTTAATCCAAGTGCTGAGCTTAAACCAATTTTGAATTGGGCTCTCTAAGCAGAATAATAGAAATATAAAAATAGGGGCAATACACTCTCCGCACTCACCTGGTAGCAGCTAGATAAGATAACCGGGGAACCACTGATAGGTGTGGATAATCCGCGTAAAATATGTAACACAGAGAAGAAAGTAAATACCTATTTTGGGTGCAGAAATGGCTGATTTTTTTTTTTGATTTTTTTTTAATGCCATGAACAAACTTTGGTACATCAAAGGTCATGAAGGTTTGAGTCAAGTGTCATCAAAATTGTGTGTGTAGTTTCTTAGAAAAGAGCAACATATCTATTTTGGGGCAATTCCACCCACCCCTGTAGAACCCATTAGACCCCACTTTTTCGAATGTTGTGACCAAACTTTGGCACATCACAGGTCATGAAGGTTGCTGCACAAATTTCATCGAAAATTGTGTGTGTGTAGTTTCTGAGGAGAAAAGCAAACACCTATTTGGGGGGCACAACTCGCCATCCATCCCCCCCTCCACCTCAGTAGACCTCCTTTGACCCAGTTTTTTTTAATGCCATGAACAAACTGTGGTATATCATGGGTGATGAAGGTTGTGGTCAAGTTTCATCGAAATTGCTGTGTAGTTTTCGAGAAGAAAGCAAATACATATTTTGGTGGGGCAACCCCCCCCATACACCCCCTTTCGACCCCAATATTTTTTTCTTTCTTTTTTTTTTAAAATGTCGTGAACAAACTTTGGTATATCACGGGTGATGGTGTTGTGGTCAAGTTTCATCGGAATTGTGTGTGTTGTTTCTGAGAAGAAAGCAAATACTTATGTTGGGGGGTGCAAACCCCCTCATGACCCCCTCAGTCGACTCCCTCAGACCCTTCGATTTTCTGTATATTAATTTATATATTTAGAATTTTTTAAAATGCCGTGGAACAAACTTTGGTACATCATGGGTGATGAAGGTTCTGGTCAAGTTTCATCGAAATTGTGTTTGTTGTTTCAGAGAAGAAGTTGCAAGTGTTTACAGATAGACAGAGATGGACGAGGCACCATCCCATAAGCTCCCCAGAACTACGTTTCAGGTGAGCTAAAAAGGGGTGTTTTGGATGTGTCAGTTTTGTAGATCAGTGATGCTCTCCAATAGCTTTGTGAGTGTTGGTTGGCGTTAAATCCTTTGCACTTGACTTGGAGGTACTTTTTATAGGTAGGTTTATAAGTTTGCATCTTGGCAGATTTTTTTGAGTATTTGTGTTGTATTAACAATATGGAATGTATAAAAGCGGTCCCTTCAAAGGAGGTCCTGACCGACTTCCTGATAACGCGAAGTTCGCAACATGATAAATACTGTATTGTTATGCACGGTGAACTGTGATCTTTATTAACTTTTTGAGTGAAGTCATGAAAGCGTAACGATCGGACATCTAAGATGTCATTATGTAGTTTATATTTCTCATTTTTACGGACGCATGCAGTTCTAAAGCCAACAACAGTCCATATCTTGTTACATCCTGTTGGCTTAATACTCTGATAATTATTATATACTAGCAAACAAATACTACCTGTCACTTCGCTGATGGAATACCAAAGGGGTGGGGGGGACAGAGAAATAGGGGATGGGAGAGAGATAGGCAGGAGAAAGCAAATAAGATCTGTCGCCTCGATAAGATAAGACCAAAGCTAACCCTGCCGTGATATTCAACACTCCCCCTTCGGGATCTTTAACTGGTCGAGGGTTAGACATGACCCATCATCTCCACGCCTCAACACAGAGCACCGTTTCCTATGTGTTTTGTATTTTACGGCGATGGCCCAGCTTAACACAGGAGCACTAAAGTTTTAATTAGCTTTAACTGTGTCCTCTTGAACCAGATTGTACAGACAACCGACTGAAGCACAACACAATGACTGGGAGATTGCAGGTATGGGAGGGCAGAATGCAGTCATTGCTGCTGTGTTTGTTTCTCGTCTTGCTTCTTGATGTTGGGGAGTTTCTAAGGATCTGGATTTTTGTTATTCCTTGTTTTTATTTTCTTCTTTTTCTACTTCTATATTCCTTCTTTATCTTCCTCCCCTTCTGGCTTTTTTTCTTCTTTGTATCTGCCTTCTATTCATGCGTCTCCTTCCTTTCTTCTCTTTTGTTATATATTTTTTTTTCATTGTGCTTCTATCTTCCTCCTTTTCTCTGCCTTTCTTCTCTTTCTTTTTCCTTGCCTTCCCCTTCAGCACTGTTTTTTCTTCTTCTCTGGGTTGTGTTCAGTTACCAAGTTTCTTGTAGAGTGCCCACCAAGTTGCTTAAGCACTCAAGCAAGCACTCCTTTCAAAACCGTTTATAAGGAATGACTGGCTTGGCAAGCTCTAGCTCGATGTTTGGTAACTGAACACACATTTTGCAAATAAATCTCTTTTTTCTTTGTTTTAATTTCTAGCATTTCCAGAGGCACTTTTGTGTGTGTGCACGACAGTAAGAGCGTTACAGAAGAGGGTTTTCGAACTTCTGTATAATTATTTCCATCATGAGGATGTCCAGTGAAGTACACAGACTATCCGTCTACCCAGTGTGTGGGCATGTTTATGTGTGAAGGTGCCCTTAAACACACGGAAATGATGAGGATCAAATACAGAGCAAGGTTCATCATGACATAGCAAGAGACGTTGATACAGCGCGTGAGGTAAACTGCGTTTAAAGATGTAACGGAGAGGTGTGGAGCAGGGGGAGGTTAAATAATGAGTGATTGATTCTAATAATCACTTCGTTTTGTAGTTCTTCCCGTGCTACAGAAAATGATTACTTTTATCAGTCCCTCCAAGACGTGTGTGTGTGTGTGTGTGTGTGTGTGTGTGTGTGTGTGTGTGTGTGTGTGTGTGTGTGTGTGTGTGTGTGTGTGTGTGTGTGTGTGTGTGTGTGTGTGTGTGTGTGTGTGTGTGTGTGTGTGTGTGTGTGTGTGTGTGTGTGTGTGTGTGTCGTTGCCGATTGTTATCTCTATTCGGGTTTCAGAAGGTGGAACAGAGCCCTCCCAGGACTCGAAGTATCCACTGTCGTTTCAATGAAGGATCATGAATCATGGTCTAAGCAGAAGTTGTGTTGTTCTCAGAGTTTCATCCTGAGGGCTCTTTTTTCAGGATCGTCACTGAGCCCCGGGAAAGCCTCCAACTGTAGTTGCTTCCAGGTACTGTTCCCAGGGATGGTTTGAAGGGGATCTCCGTGGAGGTTCTTCTTTATCATTCCTGTTGCACCAATTATCACTGGTACAATTTCAGCATTCTTCAGCTTCCAGGATATTTTCACTTCATTCTTGAGGTCTTAATATTTGGTTATTTTCTTGATTTCCTTCTTCGTCATTTAGATCAAAACCACTGGGTGCTGAAACCTCATTTAACAATGCCTTCTTTTTCCTTTTTTTGTATCTGAGCACTATGTCCGGTCAAAGTGCTTTGTTTTCTATGTTCACACTCGATGGGACCATCAGGGTCGTAATGTGAGAATTATTTCCTTGTTTTCTTTAATTATTGCTTTTGGTTCGTGTTTCCATGTATTTTGTGGAACAGGGATGTTGAAATTTCTGCAGATGTGCCAGGGGATTACTCGACGTACCTGGTTGTGCCTTTGTGTGTGTGTGTACAGCTGTTCTGACATGAGTTTTCTACATCCCAATAAAATGTAACTCGTGACTTTCTGTTTCTACCTTGTCGAACCTACGTTTGTCCAGTTGGCTCAGTCCTGCCATTTTTTTTTAAGCCACCAAGTTGAGTCCTTGGTCTTGGGCATTTACTTGTTTTGTTATATGCTAATATGTTAATAATTATTTGTTCTCCGTCCAAATTAAGCTGATCTCTTCTTAGCCATTCCAGTGATCCTTTGTTGTCTATCCCCAATTTATCCAACTCTATTTTATATTTCCCCTCGCTCTCTTGTCTTTCTCCCAGTTGACACTATATACAGTATCTGTTGGGATTTAGTCTTGTATTTTTTTTCTTTTCCTCTCTTTTTTTGCAAATGTTGGGACTGTCTTTGTTTCCGTTTCAGTTTAGTGCTTGACCTCTTCCATTCACAATTGTTTTTGAATTTTTTTTGCAAGGTGAGTGCGAGAGATACCTTTTCTGGCTTGTGTTCATGCTTTGTGTACAAATTCGATTCAGTCATCTGTTAAACGTTTCACATACTCTGCTAATTCTACAGTCGTCACTCTGTGTACTTAATTGAGTTCCATTAGGCCACCGCCTCCTTCTTTCCTCGGCAGGTACATTCTTGGGATGCAGCATTGATTTTTGTAGAACATTTTTGTGGATAGTGAGGAATTTCCTTGTTCTGATATCTAGTTTTTCTGATTTCCGCTTGTGGTCAGTTTACTATTCTGCAGTTGTATTGGAACACCGGTACTTGCCTGCCGGTTTATGGCTTCAATTTTGTTCCTTGGGGAGAGGCATATGTTTTCAGGATCAGTCTCATTCTATGCAAGTATTTTTTGATAATTGTTTTGTGCATTTTTATGACATTTTGTGGCCCTCTTCTACTCCAGGGTATTTGAAAGATGCTTTGTTGTCTCTCGCTTCTTGTATTGTTCTATCCTCGGTCGAATTTTTATGTTGTCTGTTTTTGTTGGTCTTCCTTGTACGAATGTGCACTTGGCACACTTTTTCTAGGCCAAATTTCCATTTGGATGCGTTGTCAGAGTAGTTTCATTAATTTCAGTTGCCTGTCAATTTTTTGTCGCTCGGGTGCAGAGTTTTAAATGAACCATGTGCAGTAGATGTGCGTCACCTTTCTTGTTTCTCTGGACATTATTTTATTGGTTGTTAGGGTGTATCCATGTCCTTGTTCATTCATGAAGTTACTTAGTGGATCCAGAGCCAGGCAAAGCAGGTGGGGGGAAAGACTGTCTCCTTGAAAGATCCCGTGTCATATCTTCACTTCTGATATTTCGATCTTTCCTTCTGAATGCTGCAGAATTAGTGTGGTATTCCAGAGATCCACGGCTTTCTCAGTCAGATTGATTCTTTGAGGATTTATCTTGTATATCTGCTTGCTCTTTTATCATCCATGAATGTGGGACGCTATCAAAAGCTTCAGTGTCTAGAACTTCTTAGAAGACCTCATGGGATGCCGAGGTGGAACCATCATTAGTATTATTACTACTACTACTTACTACCTCCATTTCTTTTAGGGCTCCAACTAGTTCCACCTTTCTTGTGGGGTCGGCCAGGTAAAGTTTTTGGCCCAGGTCTTTTCATCACGAACTGGCTGTCCAAGCCTGACGTTTGACTGAAGGTGATTTGGGTGTGAATTTGGAATTTGTTGAGGCTGCTGGTGATAACTCACCTGGGTTTCACAAATCACATTGTAGGGTCTTTTAATGTCCACCAACTACCAGTGCTGGCAGACGTAGATGGAACACCCAGTTCAACGCCCCAAAAGGGACGGCACACACATTGATGCATCACTCATCCCTGCATGCGAGAAAACCATGAGGGTAACTTTGTTTGGTTCGCGGATATTATTTGTCATGATATCAGGATTAATGCAAGCATTCTGTGCATGATTAATGAAACAGTAAAAGTGAACAACAGCACTTCCGGTTGCCATGAATGCCAGTGTTTGAATGCACCAAGTTGGCATCTCATGTTTTGTGTCTTTTGATTATTACTCCAGTAAAATAACTCAGAATTGGAATGGTGACTCTGCTACAATCCATCAACCTCATCACCCTGCACGATCTCACAACAATACTGTTATTGTGCAACATTTCCAGGAGCCAGACAGGAGTTTTTCATCAAGCACAAGAGCCTGAACCAACTCCTCTCAGAATTGAACCTCAAAAGAATAAATAAATAAATAAATAAATAACATGTTGACAGAGCGAAAGCTGTTGTCCAAGATGAATCTCAAATAATAGCTGGTAGAGATTGCCAGCACTGTGTTAAATGAGTAGACTGGGACCACAGCTTATTGAGGCCCGTAGTTATTTGAAATGTTTTTCAGGGGAAGATGAGACGTGAAGACAAAAGACCAGGTGCACTTTGATCAGAGCGGCAGAACGTGTGTTAGATGTTGTTGAAGAACAACAGGAAGGGGTTGAGGCACAACAATTTGTGCAGGACTTCCTTGACTTTGTGGAGACACTCGGAGAAGCACACAAGGAACCTGGAGATAGTGTCAACACGTTGTTAGTTTGAGCCTCTTGGAAAGCGCAGTGTTGCGGTTGCAGAAGTCCTGCAAGAGGGAATCCAGAGAGGCATTGGAGGAAGTTCTTCGAGCCCTCAGCCTAAAACTGGAAGGATATAGCAGTAACCCAACAGAAGTCCTCATACCGACAACAAGGTAAACTCACAGAAGTGACACTTCAACGAGAATTTAAAATTCAGGGACAAATTGGGGAAGGGGGTCAAAAGGATAGGCTGTCAGACACACAAACCTCATGCACCAGATTGAGGCAGGCATCTGCAAGAAACATGAGGAATTGGAGATTATTCATGCAGTCATAAAAGTAGTCAGCCCAGGACTGAGTTTGCGAAACATGTTGGAGATCAAGAATTACTTGACAGTAGAGAAACTGAAGACCATTCTGAAGGGGTACTTCCAAGAGGAAAGCACAACTGATCTTTATCAGTGGCTGGTGAATATATCACTGGGGTAGGCCCGTCGCCAGGGCTTGGTATTAAGGGGGACATATGAACTGGATGTGGGGGTGGGGGGGGCACAATTATAATATATTTAATATTTTTGATAACCCGGTTATGCTTTTGTATTCATGCAGCATTGACGCATCTATACTGAGGTTGCCACTGAGGTTGCCGTCGCATACTAACCAAATTGATCTCAGCTAGAGATTTAATATGTTCCGGCTGTTTTTGGCCTAAAATTATTCGAATGCAGGAGAGCCGCAACAAACTGGCACATTCACAATGCAAATATTCAATGATTAGACAATTGGCTCCAATTCAGGTGAACTTATACAAGGTGTTGTGAAGAATTGGCATTAGAAAATTAATATACCAGAGATACAATGACTAAACGGGGGAGGTTGGCACCAGAATCAGTGCACTTTGAAATAAGATACAGGAGGCTATGACCTACGATCATCACGTGAAACTATCAACAGCAAATACGACCAGCCTGAAGATACCACAAGGTCTGCATTTAAAGCAGTCAATTACACAGGGGTAAGGTTATGCACAAAGCACTAGATATGGGATATGCAAAGCACCAAACACAACATTTAACTTAAACATCAGAAGTACAAAGTATTGACCACGGCGGGTGCTGACCACAACCACAACCGCAACCTTTTTCCTTTTCTTAGCCATTTTCGTATATCCATGTCTTTTTCTACTGCTGCTAGCTAGCGCTCGCCTGGCGACTCGGGTCTCCCGTGACTTCAGTCACTAATGTCGCGACTCGCCAGATTTGACGGTTGACGGTTTTATTTATTAAATGATGCATGTACAAAAAAACTGGTTTTATCTGCATAATTTCAAATGTAAGCACGATTGCAAACATTAATATATTTTTAATTTTTATTAGCAAATTACTTTTTTGTAAGATGGAGGGTTGTGAAGGTCACGTGGTGCACTTCATCTCTTTTTTTACTATGTGAATTCTATGTCTTCTTCCTTATTCATATTATTGGGTCGCCGAAATATGTGACCCTTATTGTCAGTAATTCTGTTCGTTTGTTTGGATGTTTATTCGCTTGTCATCAGCATAATTTGTAGTAAATGTGGGCGGATTTTGACCAAACTCGGGTGGTAGTCCTGTTATGGCCTTATGACTCTATGACCAAGATATCTTATGACCAAGTGCTTTGGAAATAGATGGTTGCTAGGGACGCTTTGGTTCCCTAGCAACAACCGGTAAAACCTTCAAAATCGGTACCCGTTCACGCGAAATCAATTCCGAAAGCCATTATCCCACGTTGGGTTATGAAATTTTGCACGAATGATCTACAGGTGATGCTCTATTAAATATATTCCGGTTTTTGTGATATATGGAATACTTTACCCACAGCTACCCCTACAATTAGGGTATGTGTTAAAATTGGCAAAAATTGAAGGCCGTCATGAAATAACAGGTGAGTGCATTGATACGAATGAAACTTTCAGAGGTTCATGGTACTCAATGAGTACCATAACTTTACCCTCAGGACATATTGAACGATTTCGCTCGGGTCAGGGGTCAAAGGTCAATTAGTGCAAAAATCGATATATGCGAGAGCTTCGGAGGTGCCTTCACAAGGGCCAAATGCTACTCCTCCTAGGGTTATGGTCGGATGGTCATGAAAATTCACACCAATCGTCTCAACACATTGTGCACAAACGTTCGAGCCTGATTTTCGATTTAGATTCGATTTCGTTCACCCACAGCACCCCCTCGAACTTTTGGGGATTTCCGATTTCAAACCGCATTTTCGATTCTTTTCATTCAAATGGATACCGGAAGAACCCAGAAGCACTCCTCCGCTCGCCTCTGAGATATATAGCAACCGATCACTTGTCTCGCCGACAGTCCAAAAACACAAGGCCTACCCTCAACAAATGGTTCAGCATGTGTTCATTAATATTCATTTCACTTCATCCCTCCCTGACCCAAATGGTAGTTAACAGTAGATGTAACTGACATTGAGATTTGATATGCATAATCTTAAGGTGATTCCCTATCCGCTATATGACATCCATTTTGCCTTATATCTTATAGTTTCCATGCTCAGTGACCCATCGCCACCTACCGGCTTGTCATATTATGACTTTATTACATTTATAATTTAACTTACAACCAATCAGGTAACCTGCTTAATAGGGCCTCCATATCGTAAGATGCTGATTGGCTATTCCTTAAAACGAAACATCCACGATATATATATATATATATTACATATACATACATATATATATTACATATATACATATTATTATTATTATTATACATATATGCTACTATATATATATATATATATATATATATACATATATATATATATATATATATATATATATATATATCCACCCACAGCATCAACATTCGACACGAGGTCTTGGCGGCTGTGTGTCGCCTTTGCTGCTGGCGTTGGTGCTTGCGTTATTATCTTTTATCTTGTGGGGCTTGCACTGTATTGTCTTGCCAATTGCTTTTGGAGATGCGCTGGCAAGAGCACACTTATCTCTTTGACTGTTATTCAAAGAAGGATATTATTAAAGAACAGTTCATCCAAGAAGGTTAAGCCTTATTATTCACCACATGTTGAACATCTGGAATAAGGGTTTTAGTTCACACAGGTGAACTCATAAACAGCAAGGAGTTCACAGTGGGTGCCTATCCTTAAACACTAAGTTGTTCAACAGGGTGAAACAGGACATAAATGGTGTATGGTGTACAAGTAACAGCTTGGTGTACAAGTGGGGGGCACCAGATGCGCCATTGGGGGGGCATTGCACTCAAATGCCCCCCTTAGCGACGGGCCTGCACTGGGGCCCAGAGAGTCTGCACATAATTTCTTGTTTTGGGCCATTGAGCTCAAGGAGAAGTTGCTGCTGGCATCAAAAGAGAATGATGCTAAAGAACAGTTGAAGCCTGAATTGATTCAAAATAAATTCCTCAGATCTCTAAGCACAGGGCGACTGAATGACAAATGTGAAGTCTCCAGATAAAGCCATACCTCGACAGCCTGAACCTCGACAGATGAACTGCTCATTCAAAAGATGGGCGAAGCAGCCAGCTGGGAACAGGAGGGACAACAGAAAGTGAGACGTCAAACCAATCTCAAAGCAGTAAACCTGACACATAAATCCAGACAGAGGTTGATGACAAGACAGATGAAGGCCGCCATGGTGAGAAGACTATCCCTAAGACAGCATATCAGATGGAAAAGCCTCAAGGTGCAACACACAGTATGGAAAAAAATCTGAGAAGAGGGAAACAGAATTAGGACGAGAAAAGATGCAGGCAATAGTGCAAGAGTTTAAAATGGAAATGAAGGAGATCAGGGAGTCAGTCATGAACAGCCAGTCAGGAAGACAATGGCCTTCGGAGTGAGGGTGCCAAGTGTGTCGGGAAGCAGGAAGGGGAGACTCCTGTGACCACTGTTTCCAGTGTGGTCAAGGTGGGCATCTTTGGTCCCATGGGTGTCGGGCTCCTCAGCCAGAGACATGTTGGCAAGTGTTGGGCCAGCTTGTGATTTTATCCAGATCTGGTAGAGAGCGAAGAAACTGCTGCTTTCCAGTCTGAGGGATGGCAGAGGGTGAAGGTCATCAGCAAAGAGAGAGATAAAGAGGATTTTCCAGAGTTGGAGAGAGAGAGATCATTGAAGAAAACCAGAAAAAGAACAGGGCCCAGAACGCTGCCTTGAGGAACTCCAGCCTCGACAGGAAGAGGGGATGAGAGAACTCCATGAAGGGTCATCCTGCGGTGGCTGCGAGCAGGAGAGGATGTCTGCAAGCCATGAGTGGAGATGTCCTTGGATATGGTTATCCTTGAATAACTGCACCCCCAACTTTTACCTTTTCTTGCCAATAAAAAAAATAGTGGTTTATGTGCGAATGTATGAAATGGACAAATGAACACTTTTTTTTTAGCAGCCGGAACTGCTGCTGGGATCAATTCCGCAAATTCATCTCGGGTTAAGAGATTGTAAAGTTTTTGCATATGTGGAAATTAAATAAAGTCAATGAACACTGGTGCAGCTTTTCCCTTCCCCCCTCACACTGTTTTCCTTTCTTTTCTCCTCTCTCTCTCTCAGCTCATGCTGCCTTCCCCTTTCCCCCCTCTCTCACCTCTTCATGCTGCATTCCCCCCCTTCCCCCCTCACGTCTCTCCCCCCCCCCTCCCCCCCCTGACTTCACACACTACCTTCGGCCCCCCCTGGCCTCACGCTGCCTCTCCTCCCTCCCCCCCTGATCTCATGCTGCCTTACCTCCCCCCTGACCTCACACTGCCTTCCCCCCCTCCTCCCCTGACCTCACCCTGCGTCCCTCTCTTCCCTGCACCTTACGCCTGCCTTCTTCCTCACCTGCCCTTCTCACACTGCCTTTCCTCACCTGCCCTTCACACTGCCTTTCCTCCCCTGCCCTCTCTCACACTGCCTTACCTCCCCTCGTGCTGCCTTCCCTTCCCCTTCCCTCATGCTGCCTTCCCCTCACCTCATGCTGCCTTCCCCTCCCATCATGCCATACTCCTCCCAAACCCCCTCCACCACCATACAACTCTCTGAAGGTTGAAGAGAGGAAGGGGTGTCAAAGAATGTGTGAAATGGACAAATTAATGCTTTTTTTTTTTTAGCAGCCAGAACTGCTGCTGGAATTAATTTGTATAATTTGTCTCAGGTTAAAAGATTGTAGAACTTATTGCATGTGTGGAAATTAAATAAAGGCACAAACATTGGTGTGGTTTTTCTGAATGATCGAAGGAAAACACCCTTCCTTCCCCTTCCCTTCCCCTTCCCCTCACACTTACCTCCTTCCAAAGCCACCCCCCCCCGTATCCCCCACGGACGTCTCTGGGCGGTATCCAGGCGATGTTTAGTATGACCCGTTTGGAACGTGCTTACCTTAACGCACCCTATTCCGTCTGCCAATCCTGTACCAATGCTAGCAGAAGGGTACCATCACCCCCCTCTCCCCCTCGATTTCCCTCAAGACCCTGCAGCCAAATGCAAGTCGAGAATCCCCTCCAAACATTTCCCCCCCCCCTCAAGTCATCCCATAAAACACAAGTCCAGAACACCCCCTTTCCCTCCCCATTACCCTCCTCTCTTTCCTCCACCCTGCTCGCTTCCACAACCCCCCCCCCCCTCTCACAGAGTGCGTATAGCAACATGTGCAGAGTAGTTCCTTATTCCCCCTCCCCTTCCTCGTTCTGTACCCCTTCTCTTAGCTCCTCACTCTCCCATGCCTTATCACTCCCATCCTCTTCTCACCCCCCCCCCTATCATTCCAATTCTCCCATCAGCTTAAGTGGCAGGTTGTACTCCGCTTAGTGATAAATATATAAGGACTGGGCAAAATGATTTAGAAGCACCACCGAAGGACATGCACAGCGCTTTCCCCCCCACACCCCACCATCCCAATTGGCCTTGATGACAAGCCTGAATGCCTTGATTAGACAAGCTGCCGGGAGGTATGTTTATGACGTAAGCAGATTGGCGGAAGTTTGGCTGAAATTTCCTTTGGTCGACAGATTGTTCTTGTCCCAATAAAGATGCATCTTTACGCTCCTGTTAGTAAAAGAGACAAGTGCCTCGTGCCTTCCACAACGTGATGCCTTTCAGTTCGTTCCTCACGCAGTGTCATACTGCTTTGAAATTGGTGTCCCTGGTCCGGTGGTAATTATTCTAATTAGCTCCGTCAGCTTTCTGCACTCATTGAACATTTGTCTGTTCAGTGCAATCATTGCTACTACCATCATTCCTTTTGTATTTCCGTCACGTATTGCACTGTTTTATATCTATGGTGATGCCTATTTTCTACATTTTTGTGATTATGTTCAAGTGAAACAAATGTCAAAGGTGTAAAAAATAACGAAGACTTGCGAGATCCGAACATTTTTCACGATTTTTTTTTTTTTTTTGTGCTTGCATTGATATAAGGCTCCTTCCTACTTGCGTAGGAAGGAGCTTAATAAATCACATGCAGGACAAACACACAATAGTCGACATCAATAATATACTTCGCATTAATTTATAATAGACATTAGCACACAATGGAAAAACACCTGGTTCGTGGGATTTTAATCTCGGTTCACCTGCATCCCAAGCCAGGGGGTTCAGATTGGAGCACCAATGAGCTTTATAGATAGTACCCTGAACGAGGGGTGATAGCACCTCTTCTGCTAGCATTAGTACAGGATTGAACGGAATGGGGTACGCGTTAAAATAGCACGTTCAAACGGGTCATACTAAACATCACGCCTGGATACCGCTCGAGAGACGTCCGTGGGGGACATGGGGGGTGGCTTTGGAAGGAGGTAAGTGTGAGGGAAGGGGAGCTTTACGCCCATCCTTCTTGGGTTCGTTATATCATAAGCCAGGGTTTGCAGATGTAAATATCAACACGCTTTACATCCTTCCATGAAAAGAAAACTCTACAAAACCACACAAATGCAACTGCAGTGGACTTCCCAGTACTTTCAGGAGGCAGCCCTGTCTAGTCCATGTTGGCACAAAATGCATGCGTGACGCAACATCTCATAATAAACAACAACTGGTCTTATTACCCGCCTTCAGTAATATTGACCTGATGCTCGCACTTGGGAACCGGGTGGAGACCATTCATACCTGTGTAAGGAGATTCTTCTCCCATCAGGTGCATAAGTTTATAGGTATCGATGCACTTTTAACATAGGAGAGTTATGTACAGTACTGTAATTTAATCTCGTTAATAAATGGGGCAGTACATACATACATATACATATATATGATAAGCACTAAACGAGGTGAGCGTGCACACGAGAGTATTAATAGCAGAAGGTTGTGTAATGGATTCAGATCTCTCGGGCCTCCTGCTCTCCTGAAGGAGCATTACAGTCCCATCGCTTCGGGGTATCTTCTTATGCTGTCCATCCTCTCGACACAAAATAATGTAGCTTGTCACCTTCTCAACACGTATAGACAATGCCTTTTGTGACAAGTCGAAAAAAAAATAACTCCAAGACCCTTTTTTGACGAATTGGCAGTGAAGAGGAAAAAAGCTCATTCTGGAAGCATTCAAACAGATTCTTACATCTCCGTCAAATGACTTCTTCGGTTCATCACGCAGGGTTTTTGTATGCCATTGAGTAGGTGAAAGGATGGTTCCTCAGTCTGCGACACCAACTGTCAAACATGGAGGAGGAAGCATGATTATCTGGGGCTCTTTTGCTGGATCCAGAGTCAGCAACTTGCACAGAGTG